>NW_024472795.1:60487-75000 GCF_017654505.1 Polyodon spathula | reverse complement strand
AGAAACGAGAGCAAGGGGGTGAAACAAGGAGGCAGAGCCTTCAGAACACCAAGAAACGAGAGCAAGGGGGTAAAACGAGGAGGCGGAGCCTTCAGAACACCAAGAAACAAGAGCAAGGGGGTGAAACGAGGAGGCGGAGCCTTCAGAACACCAAGAAACGAGAGCAAGGGGGTGAAACGAGGAGGCGGAGCCTTCAGAACACCAAGAAACAAGGGCAAGGGGGTGAAGAGGAGGCGGAGCCTTCAGAACACCAAGAAACAAGGGCAAGGGGGTGAAGAGGAGGCGGAGCCTTCAGAACACCAAGAAACGAGGGCAAGGGGGTGAAACGAGGAGGCGGAGCCTTCAGAACACCAAGAAACGAGGAGGCGGAGCCTTCAGAACACCAAGAAACAAGAGCAAGGGGGTGAAGAGGAGGCGGAGCCTTCAGAACACCAAGAAACGAGGGCAAGGGGGTGAAACGAGGAGGCGGAGCCTTCAGAACACCAAGAAACGAGAGCAAGGGGGTGAAACGAGGAGGCGGAGCCTTCAGAACACCAAGAAACGAGAGCAAGGGGGTGAAACGAGGAGGCGGAGCCTTCAGAACACCAAGAAACGAGAGCAAGGGGGTGAAACGAGGAGGCGGAGCCTTCAGAACACCAAGAAACGAAAGCAAGGGGGTGAAAAGAAGAGGCGGAGCCTTCAGAACACCAAGAAACGAGGGCAAGGGGGTGAAGAGGAGGCGGAGCCTTCAGAACACCAAGAAACGAGGGCAAGGGGGTGAAACGAGGAGGCGGAGCCTTCAGAACACCAAGAAACGAGGGCAAGGGGGTGAAACGAGGAGGCGGAGCCTTCAGAACACCAAGAAACGAGGGCAAGGGGGTGAAACGAGGAGGCGGAGCCTTCAGAACACCAAGAAACGAGGGCAAGGGGGTGAAACGAGGAGGCGGAGCCTTCAGAACACCAAGAAACGAGAGCAAGGGGGTGAAACGAGGAGGCGGAGCCTTCAGAACACCAAGAAACGAGAGCAAGGGGCCCAGCGTCTTCTTCAGTGCAACAGGAGAAACTACAAGAAACAAATCTAGAAAACAAACAGTGCTGTATTCAGCGAGGAGGTGAAACTATGAGAAACAAAGTCAAGCAGATGAATGTTTCAGCGAGTGCATTCTTCAGGGCAGTAACACACAGGACACAGGGAAGCAAGGTTATCTTGGTTTTGAGTGTATAAACAACGCAGGCACCAACCAAAACGCCTGTCACCACTCTCGACTGTTTGCATGAAACAAACTTGAACTCCTTTCATTTGAATAATTAGTTATGAAGTGTGTGTGTCGCGATGCTGTGTGGCACGCTGGGGCTGTGTGGCGCGATGCTGTGTGGCACGCTGGGGCTGTGTGGCGCGATGCTGTGTGGCACGCTGGGGCTGTGTGGCGCGATGGCTGTGTGGCTCAGTGCGCGGGTCTGTGTGACGCGCTGGGTCAGCATGGCGCTGGGTACCTGGCTGGAGCCTGGGGTGCCGATGAGCTGGCTGCTCAGCAGCATGTGTTCAGGGCAGGCCGGCTGGGAGAAGCTGATCTGCTGGACGATGGCGTTGAAGCAGGAGGGGCTGGGGTCCCAGGAGGACAGGGCAGTCACGGGCTCCGGCTGAGAGCTGGAGAACTTGACTCTGTCATCACTGCTGAAGGGGGGAGAAAGAGAGAGAGACGAGAAAGAAAAGAAAGTCTATCTCCACTTCATTTCGAGCTGTGTCCTCTGCCCTGGTTTGCTGCTCTTAATGTATTGCTTAGGGTGAACTGTCAACTCCTTTTACGACTGTTAATCAAGCAATAATCTGCTTGATTGCAAGCCACAAACAAATGACCTTTACAAAGCAGGGATGAAAACAAGACTCCGACTGCACAGCAGTTTGATCCATTCCTGGTTTTGCTACGAGTTTGAATCAGGACACACATGAGCTTGTTACCTAAACACTCTGGCCAATCAAGCTCGTAGTAAAACCTGGAATGGGTGAAACCGCTATGCAATAGGAATCTTAGTTCTATCCCTGGAAAGGTTGACAATTTCAAAATTCCTGGGCAAAAATCGACAAACGCCTCCAGCGAGGAGAAAGGAATGCTAGATGAAACAACTCTGGGGGACGACTGTTAAAATCTTGCTTGAGCACAGTAGACGAGACCGGCGGTCCCTTACCCCGTCACACCCCCCCGGGATCCTGGTGACCCTGTCTGAACAATGCTCACCTGCGCAGGCTGCTCAGTGGAGACAGGTCCATGTCCGAGCGGATCTGCTTGCTGAGCGAGCCCGGAGAATCTCCGGAGGTCACTCTCGAGCGCTTCACCCCTACAGAACACAGTCCAAAAAAAACCAACACAAATCGAACTGCACTAGTAACATGACAGCAAAACGAAAGCATAGGTAAGCATTGTAGAGTAGCGAGGTATGGTAAAGCATATTAACAGACATGGCAAACCAGGGGTTAACTAAGGTAGGTGCATGGGAAAACTTCAGAAAGCAAGGGGAATTAATGACTAAGAAACTTCTTTTTGGTATGCATCGTTTTACAAGTCTTGATCCCTGGGAAGAGTTGAGTAGCTGGTTGTTCCTTTACCTTTCAGCACCTTGGTGTACCAGCGGTCCTTCTTGATGTCTGGGATGGTGAGCCTCTTCTCTGGTTTGTGCTGCAGGATTCTGGTGAGCAGGCCTGTGAGACAGAGAGCGAGACAGAGAGAGAGAGGGAGGGAGGGAGGGAGGGAGAAGGGAGAGAAGAGAGCATGAGAAGCAGGCAGAGAAACAGAGAAAGAAACAAAGAAAGGAGACAGAGAAAGCGAGCTAGTTCAAGGGATATCTGTTTGGCATGTAAATTTTCTGGTAGTCTTGCACTTATTGACAGTAACCCGTAACCAGTAACATGCTTTGCCCCAGAAGACAGTGAGTTACTAAAAAGAGTTACTCAGGAGGTAAAGCAGCAGCATGCTCTGAACAGAAAGCACATCCCTGCCGCAGCATCTGAGAGACACAAACATAAAAGTGCAGTAATAAAGGAAGATTCGTGCAGCCGAGTCCACTCTAGAGGAAGCGTGTGAATGTGAAAGTGCTTTACTGAGCGGAGCTGCATCGATCTTCTTCCAGGGATTCAAGAAGGTCTTCTTCTGCAGCCAGTCTGCGTACTCCTGACAGTTCTCGCTGGGCTGGTCCCACGGCAACTCTGAAACAGCATGAAAACCCAACGAGTGCATTACACAGTGTGCAGCAGGGGAACGATACACAGCCCTAGCACTATTAATGCAGAGGAAGGAAGGGGCTTCGATAAAAACTGTCTTCACGATCAACAACACAAAAGATTTCTCAAAATTAGAAAAATTAGAAATTTTCTGTGCTGCTTTCCATTTCTCACCTGAAGAAGAGACCTGCGAGGTGCTGAAAGCCTGTGTATTTTACATACATTTCCAGTGGGTCCTATTCAGAGGCTATAACCCTTTGCTGTGTATCTCGTGCAGCTGATTGATCAAATCTCTGTCAAGTCTTAAAGGAGTCCAATGATTCAGCATCAATGTGCAGGACCGCTATCCTATTCTCCAGCCCGGCTCTCCTAGTCTACAGAGCTGCAGCGCAATACCTCCAGCCAGCATGGCGGTCAGCACGATGCCGCAGGACCAGATGTCGACGGGCTCGGCTCGGAAGGAGCTGTGCGCCAGTAGCTCGGGCGCCACGTAGGGCAGCGTGCCGCACATTTTCATCAGCGGCCGCTCCTTATCTCTGTGCCGGTACACGGTGGCCAGCCCGAAGTCAGAGATCTTCAGGTTATCTGAGAGAGGGAGGGAAAGGGAGAGAGAGATAGATTATAAAATTTACAAAACTTCATCAGCTGAACGCTTCCTTATCTCTGTGCGGTACCGGTGCCGCCCGAGTCAGAGATCTTTCAAGTTTCTGAAGAGGGAGGGAAAGGGAGAGAGAGATAGATTATAAAATTTACAAAACTTAAAAAAGTGAACTATGAACAGCCCTTGCAAAAAAACAGAGAGAAACAAGAGAAAGGAAGGAAGCAGCAAGACAAAGGGAGAGAAAAAGGAGATGCACATACACAAACCAGCCACAAGAGGGTGCTCATGTCACACCAGCACTGCACACTGCACAGGCAGTTTTACTGCACAGTGTCAAAATAAGATACAGATTCCTAGCTTGGGTCTGGAGGGGCCCCGTCCTTACCTCTCTCATCCAGGAGCAGGTTCTCTGGTTTGATGTCCCTGTGCGTGATCCCGATGCTGTGCAGGTACTCCTGAGAGAGGGGCAGAACAGGAACGTCAGGGGGACTCGAGAGCTGGTCATTCACAATACTGTTTGTTTGCTTTTCTTAAACGACGAGTAACAAAATTACACTAAATTGTTCAAAACACAGTTCTTTACATAACTCCGGAGTTCAAGCTTTGTCAGTTCTACTAGAAGACCACACTCCCCACTCTAGCCATGAGAGCTGGATCACAAAGCAGACTCCAGCTATCAGAGCTGGATCACAAAGCAGACTCCAGCTATCAGAGCTGGATCACACAGCCCACTCCGGCTATCAGAGCTGGATCACAAAGCAGACTCCAGCTATCAGAGCTGGATCACAAAGCAGACTCCAGCTATCAGAGCTGAATCACAAAGCAGACTCCAGCTATCAGAGCTGGATCACAAAGCAGACTCCAGCTATCAGAGCTGGATCACAAAGCAGACTCCAGCTATCAGAGCTGGATCACAAAGCAGACTCACCACTCCTGCGATCAGCTGCTGGAAAAACTTCTGTGCTTCCATCTCGGGCATCCCCACGTCAGGCTCTGCGAGACACAGACAGAGTGAGGGGAGGGTCAGCCTCACTGTGTATATACAGACAGACACAGCCACACACACACACACAGCTCTCCTACACTACTGTCAGACACAGGGACACAGTCAGAGTGAGGGTCAAGCCCTGCTGTATACACACATGACACATACAGACAGACACACTGACAGAGAAACACAGAGATAGAGACACACACAGAGACAGAGAAACAGAGACAGACACACACACAGAGACAGACAACACAAACAGACAGAGAAACACAGAGACGACACATACACACAGAGAAACACAGAGACAGACACACTCACAGACTCCTCCTCTCCAGTGCTAGCTAAACCCTCCCAGCACTCTCTCCCCTCCTCTCACGTATCGTAGCAGGGTGCCCTGGTCCTGGAGAGCCACAATCCAGCAGGTTTTACAGGTAACCCCTTCAATCTTCCATTTCTCAGGACTAACTTGTTGATCAATTGAGCAAGTTTTCGAGCAAGTTTTCAAGTGTAAAACTTCCAAATTATCTCTAAATTACATAATTGAACAAATTACTACTTAAATGTTTCTGCTGAACTAGTCCAAATGTAATAGTTCCAAGTCTTCTGAAACTGACGATTAAGGGTTACCTATAAAACATGCAGGACTGTGGCTCTCCAGAGCCAGGGCTGGCCACCCTGCTATAAAGAGTCCCACCTCGTACTAGCTAACCCCTCCCCAGAGCCTCCAACCCCATGCTCTCCCCTCCTCATCTATCCTGCTTACAGTGTAGCTAACCCCTCCCCAGAGCCTCCAAACCCATGCTAGTGAAGCTAACCATTGCTAGCGGCACACTTCCCTCTCCCTCTCACCGATCCTGTCGAAGAGCTCTCCCCCGCTGCAGTACTCCAGGAAGAGGTAATGCACGCTGCCCTCCCTGCGGTGCCCGTAGAAGCGCACGATGCTCTTGTGGGACAGCATCTTGTTGACGCACACCTCCTTCTTGATGTTCTCAGGACAGTCTGCCGCCCGCGCCGTGTCCACCACCTTCACTGCCACAGCCTCCTCCGTCTGCCTGTTCACTAGAAGACGCACCCTGAGAGGCAGGGGGAGAGGGGAGAGGGAGAGAGAGATGAGTGAGAGTGGGGAGAAAGAAAGGGAGAGAGATGAGAGAATGGGGGAGAAAGAGGAAGGAGAGGGGGAGTAAGAGGAGTGGGGAGAGAGATGAGAGAGTTGGGGAGAAAGAAAGGGACAGAGATGAGAGTGGGGGAGAAAGTGAGGGAGGAGTGAGAGTGGGAGAAAGAGGAGAGAGATGAGAGAGTGGGGGAGAGAGGGAGAGGGAGAGAGATGAGAGCTGTGCAGGGACATTCATTACAAGGCCACGTGAATGTGCTGATACTCACTCTCCATACGATCCCTCTCCCAGAGTCTGCACCAAGTCCCAGCCCTGCACAAAGGGCACTGCCATCTTCAGAGATCTAGAACACAAACACACAGCACAAGAGAAATGTATAACACACTGTGTGTGTCACGACTCTGCACTGTTAGTGCCTTGACAAGCTCTGCTGAAATCTCAATCATGTCTACACTGGTGTGTGTGTGTGTGTGTGTGTGTGTGTGTGTGTGTGTGTCTGTCAAATTCAAAGTTGTTTTATTGGCATGACAACATTAGCGGTACTGTCAAAGCAGTTACAAAGTACAGTACATGATGTAAAAATGACATTATGAACATCAATCTCAAAAGTAAATAATGAAAAGGAATAATTAAATAGAGGTGCTATGTAAAACTGAACACTGGTAAATAAACAAACTAACAGCTGAGGGCACACGTTTCAGAGGATGAGCGTGCTCGTCCTCGTCTCTCCCCGGTTAGTGCTGGGTAAAGGCATTCCCTGTATTTATCGGTACATATATTATATTCTTATAGAATTCTGCACACAGGATTTCTGTTGGCTGTTTGTCCCACTTTGAATAGTCCTGCTCTGTGAGTGGACCCCACACTTCACTATCATACAGGGCTATGGGCCGAATGACACTTTCAGATATTTGAAGCCTCGTTCTTATTGGGGGGTATTCGTGTTATACAGCTTCCTCTTCATGGTGTAGAAAGCCCAGAGTGTTATTTCTCTGATGCATTCAGTGCCAGGTTAAAGCTCCCTGATGCGCTGATGGCCAGACCCAGGTAGGTGGAACTGGTGCTGTGCTCCACTGTGGTGCTGACCAGACTGAAGCGGTACCAGTTTCCCTGAGGCTTTTTTTTCCTGGAAGCCCATAACTCTGGTCTTGTCCAGGCTTAGTGCCAGTCTCTGCTGAAGACCCTGCTCTGTGGGTGACAGCAGGACCAGGTCACCTGTATAGAGCAGGACTGCTCCAGCACTGAGGCCAGCTCGTTGATACAGATGTTGAAGTGTGGGGCTCAGACTGCAGCCCTGTCTCACTCCACGCCCCTGTGTGAAGATTTCTGTTCCTTTGTTATCAATTTTCACACCGCCCTTATTTTCTGAATACACTGACTTTATTACAGTACGTCACATACTTTACCCCTTGCACCCCCTCCTCGTCTCAAACCCACTTGAAATTTGCTAAAAACTTTAACCCTGGCGCAGCAAACACCTGCTCAAAATAAAATTAACTTAAACATTACAACAACATCTCTTATGCTTGAATGTCTTAAATCACCGTGTCTCCCCCGGTGCTGCAAGCCTCTGTTTACCGGCAGAGCGCCTCACATCCCCGGTCTGTTCAGATCCTCTGCGCCGCTTCTCTCCCCAGCAATGCATTCACTTTGGCGCGCTATCTGCAGCCAGACCGCCCCCCTCCGACGCTCCTTCCGCTGCAAACCGCACACTTCCTGGAAACCGAATTACATCCAATAATAAGAATACGCCGCTAAGCGATAGAGCACTTTCACGTGACGTCATCGCAGCGGTGACAGCGCCGCCTGCTGTTCCGGGCAGCTTTAAAATATTGTGCAGCGTGGTCATTATACTGTGCCAGGGAGACTCCGAGTGCAAGTTTAAAAATACATTTTTGTATAATATATATGTGTGTGTGTGATTCTATTAGAAAGAGTCTCTCACCTTCCAGCAAAGTAATGCTCGGGGAGACTAAAGTGCTAATCGGGGTATAATGAATTTCCATCTCAGCCCAGTGTATTGAGTGGAAAGGCCAGATCTGAACGCAAATCGACAAACGATGCGGTTCAAAGACTAATGAATCTACCATTCAACCAAAGCGCAAGCTGCGAGGTACGCTGCGATTGCGTGTCTTATGCTGACCTCAGTATTGTGTATTAACTGATCAGCAGAGAGATTCGGCATGGACCGCATGAGCTGAGTGTCTACATCTGCACTGGGGGAACGGACTTCAAAACAACCACTTAAACCAGTGTGTAGAGACCAAAACAAGCAACCCACCTTCAAAGAGATCTGGCCCGTCAACGCAGCCAAACGCGGGCACACTGACAAGCCTGCTTCGGAAGCACAGAGCCCCTTTAAAAAAACTTCAGGATGTTTGTTCAAAGCCCCCATTCTGAATAATGCAATCAAGGTTCAAGTGCATTAACGCTTCTGTTGAAGTGCTTTAAAGATGGCTCACAGCAATGTTTTGCCGAAGGGAATGTTTCTAAAGACGAACAAAACAGAAAATGAAACCAGTCCTCTGTAAAGTTTTGTGAGGAGGGCCCGTGATTCCTTTTCACCACTGTGGAGGATCGTCTTTTGATTCAGTTAAGCCATCGTTGCTAAGGCAACACAATAAACCCGTCTCCAGATTCGCTTCCAGCAGCGTCTTTCCACTGTATTCAGTGTACTAGTTCATTCTGCACTTTCCACTGCATTCAGTGTACTAGTTCATGTATTATACTACTATCATGTATTCTGCACTTTCTACTGTATATCATGTATTATGTATTGTGTTTCTTTACTGTATATCGTGTATTATGCATTTCTCTGTATTTGAAGTATGGATTTTCTTGTTACTGCATCTTGTAAAGCACTTTGTGATGGTGGTCCACTATGAAAGGCGCTATATAATATAGATTGATTGATTGCATGATTGCTTGATTGGTTGGATGTAAAGACGCTTTTGCCTCTCACACAAACATTATTTCAATCTGGCCGCTCAAATCAAACAAATATCTCCTAGAGAATTAACACACCTTGGGAGACGTTTTCCATGAAAAACCATTTTGCTCTAGAAATTAAAATGAAGAAATAAAACAAAAACACAAATCTAAATAAAAACACACATTTTTATTGCAGGGCTTGGTGTTTGTCAGTTGTGTTGGGAACAGTTTGCCAATAGGTTTTTTTTTTACATGACATTGGAAACTTCACGCTGTGGTTTGTGCCCCGCTGTACATTTACAGAAATATTTACAACCTGTCTTTGCGATCCTGGATTTACCAAACTGCACCTCTAACCTTGCTTACTGAAAACCTTGTCACAGAGCAACTCTTATGATCCATTACAATAAATCAATGTGGTCCTGGTCGAGCTGATCTCTGTGTGTCCACTGTGATTCTTCTGAAGCCGCGGTCCAAACTCTGCAGGGCGCCGTGCTTGTGAAGAAGTAATCACTGCAATTCACATTGAAGGTTTGGCGGAGAAGCGTAACAGAGTGTTACATAAATACATACATTCATTCTTTCTCTGTACAATGTATTAACAAAGCAGGTCCCAGCCAGAGATCTCTTCACAGCTTAGCACAAGCTCTGGGACTCCAGGGGGCGTGTCAGGGTTTGGTGATGTGCACTTCACTGTTCCCGTTCCCATTGGTGGTTGTAGTGATGATGTACTGGGTGGTCTGCTGCTGATTAGCAGTTTGCTGATCCAGGGGCTCGCTGTGAACGGACGTCGTGTTTTGGGGTACCCCTTGCTGCTTGGGGTCCAGATCCGACTGCTCGGAAATGACGTAGTGAGTCTGAAAGGAGAGAGAGAGAGAGTGAGTTTTAATTACTTGTAAGAAAAATCAAAGCATATTTATTTCAAATTTTTCTAGCAGGGTTACGTCACAATAGCTTTGAATCCAGAGCTCCCTAAAAGCAATGGAAATGATTTCATTAATCTATGATCATAAGCACACACAGAACAGACTACGTTTCCTCATGGAAAAAAACAAAACATTCAATTTGTGAGTAAAGTAAAAACTCCGGACCTTTCCCTCCTCTGTGTTTGAATCACTTCCCTCACTCACTGATTACTGTAACGTTAGCCACTTCGAACCCCCGTCTACCCTGTCTTGCGGAGAGAGCCCTGCCCTGCCTGACCTGTGCCACTGCCTTGACCTGTCCAGAGTTCACTGCTGACACCGGAGCGCCCGCTTCGGCAATGACATACTGCGTGTGAGGGATCGCCATCATCTGAATCTCCGAGGCTGAGCGAGGAGAGAGAGCAGGGGAGAGGAGAGGAGAGGAGTTACACACAGGCACGGCACAGCTCAGTTCACAGCTCTGCTCCAGGCTTTCATTTTGTATCTTACCTCTGAACCAAGTTGCAGCTCCAACTACACACATTCAAACTGCTGCAGCCAATATAAAAAGTGCTATAAATTACAGCACCTTCTTACAGAGGGCAAAACATATAAGAAATACTTGATTAAGAATCAATCCATAAATTAATAAAGTAGGCTGTAAATAGAAATAGGTTTTAAGTCTGTTGTGCGCTCAGTGCTGCAACGACACTCACAATAGTTCCTGAAGGAGTTCCACGTGCTGGGCAGGTACGTGTGCTGCACTGCCCCCTGCTGTTGTGACTGCAGCGTGTGGCTCTGCATGTGGACGGGGCTCAGCTCCTGAGGGTTCTGCTGGGAGGAGGGGCTTAAAGGCTGCCCGGCAACCTGGGGAAGGAACACAGCAACATGGTTCTCAATTCCGCTGGAGCGTTGGGAAACTGGACAGCGCCGAGGGCCACTAGGATTAGGGAGAGCGCTGGCACCCGACGGCAAGCGGTTCTTGTGTTCCAGTGCTTACCTGCCCAGGTGTCTGTGCGGAGGCTGCCTGCTCAGTCACCTGGATGTGCTGCACCTGGATGGCGTGCTGCGTGTAGCTGTGAGGGTCGTGGAGCTGGCTCACATCCACAGTGGAGTGCTGGGACTGATGAGGGGAGGATGCCTGGGCAGGGCAAGAACACACCAGGACACTTACACTCTCTTTCAACTGCCCTAAATGCTGAACACGCATTTACAACACATTGCAAAACTAGAACAAACTGGTAATGCACACAGGTAAACCATAGCAAGCAGCACTCCCAATAGAGGGCACAATAAATCACAGCAGCCTTCCTGTGCACAAGACTACATGTGCCCAGCACTGATGTGTGTGTGTGTGTGTGTGGACAGGACTGTGAATAAACACGAATATTCCAAAATTAAACCAGTAACCTTACACTGTACCATTACTGCTGTACTGATGCCATGGGTCATTAAGAACTGCCTGCTCATCCGTATGACTCTTTCAAACAGCTCTGCTCCATGGCAGGACTTAGACATGGCACAGCACATACCCCCAGTGTATAACACTCCTCTCTGCCCCTGGCTCCCCTGTCTGATCCCCAGTGTATAACACTCCTCTCTGCCCCTGGCTCCCCTGTCTGATCCCCAGTGTATAACACTCCTCTCTGCCCCTGGCTCCCCTATCTGATCCCCAGTGTATAACACTCCTCTCTGCCCCTGGCTCCCCTGTCTGATCCCCAGTGTATAACACTCCTCTCTGCCCCTGGCTCCCCTGTCTGATCCCCAGTGTATAACACTCCTCTCTGCCCCTGGCTCCCCTGTCTGATCCCCAGTGTATAACACTCCTCTCTGCCCCTGGCTCCCCTGTCTGATCCCCAGTGTATAACACTCCTCTCTGCCCCTGGCTCCCCTGTCTGATCCCCAGTGTATAACACTCCTCTCTGCCCCTGGCTCCCCTGTCTGATCCCCAGTGTATAACACTCCTCTCTGCCCCTGGCTCCCCTGTCTGATCCCCAGTGTATAACACTCCTCTCTGCCCCTGGCTCCCCTGTCTGATCCCCAGTGCATAACACTCCTCTCTGCCCCTGGCTCACCTGTGCTACCTGCACCACCTGCAGCTGGATGTGTTGGGGCTGGGCCAGGCCCCCAGTGCCCTGAGACACTGGGATGTACTGGATCCTCTGGTAGTCTCCCTGGGCGGTCCTGTAGTCTGTGGTGAGGGTCTGGGACAGCTCTGTCATGGCCTGGGTCAGCAGGTCTGTAGTCTGGACACACAGGAGAGAAGAGACACACTGAGAAGTCCTGCTCTGATCACCATGAAGTATTCCAGCAAAGAATGCTTCTCCTGCCAAGGGCATGGTTATAGAGGTAGTGCCGGGGTGAAGTGGCTCCCCAGAGCTGCGTGCCGCTCACACTCTTACCACGACAGCCTCCGTGGTGGTCCCATCCGTGGTAATGACTGTGGGCGTGCCACTGATCACAGCCGTTGCCATGGGAGCCGGGATGGCGTTGGCGAGCTGAGCGAATTCGGGGTGCTTCTTCCGAATGTGCTGCACCATCTTGGTCTGCCAGCGGAAAGCAGGGTTCAGTTCACTTGCATTCATTGCACAGAACATAGTGGGCTGTCATTTATAAAGACTGGGGGTTTAGAGGTTACGCACGTGTGCAAATCTGTAACTAAAATGCGTCTGGATAGAAAGGCTTTCAATTCAATCAACTGGCTTTTATTGAAAAATTGAAATCCATTTTCGCTCGACAAGCTTTTCTAGTGTTAATGAGGCAAATACAAAACTTCTTCTAATGAATACGGCACGCCCTACACGGGACACATTCACTCAGACCAGTGGCTTCCAGCTCTGGCCCTCAAGGTCCATCCCAGTCAACTCCTAAAACTAATCAGCTGACCCGTAGCTGGTTGAGTGAAGTAATTCCAGGTCTGTATCTGAACTGGAATGGATCTAGAGGGACAGAGAGGGCTGGTTGGGAACCAGTGGCTGATGCATGCTGCGAGGGGGCGTGGCTAAGCACAGGGATGCAGTGAACACTGTGACCTGTGGCAGTGCTGAATGCTTTGGATGCCGGCAGCCCTCACCTTGCTGCTGTACTGCTTGGAGCAGTGTGGGCAGCACACCGGGGCAGTGGCGATGGTGCCGGTCAGCTGGGTGTGGGTGCTCAGCATGGGGTCAGGCTCCCCGGGGCCGGCCGGTCGCAGCTTGCGGATGCTGGGAGGGAGCTCGGAGCCGGGGTGGTTCTTCAGGATGTGGGCTTTCCGCTTGCTGGCGCTCTTGTAAACCTGTGGGCACGGCGGCACAGCGTTAGACACCAGAACCTACCAGGGACCTGTCCTGTCCTTCCAGCCTCTGGTACTGGGAGCATAGCTGACAAAAACAACCGTGCGCACTAAACTAAAACACGCACTCACACGTGTAATAAAACACATTTTGGACATTAATGAAACTGACTTTAGTTCAACAAACCAACCGTACTCTAGAACCGTTTCATGAATATAAAACTTATTCATAAAAACACTCTTTGAAAGAAGCAAACAGGTAGTGAGTCAGGCAGAGAGAGAGAGAGAGAGAGAGAGAGAGCCAGGCAGGCAGCGAGTCAGGGAGACAGGCAGAGAGAGAGAGAGGCAGGCAGGCAGGACAGGCAGGGAGACAGGAGAGAGAGAGAGAGAGAGGCAGGCAGGCAGGCAGCGAGTCAGGGAGACAGGCAGAGAGAGAGAGAGAGGCAGGCAGGCAGCGAGTCAGGGAGACAGGCAGAGAGAGAGAGAGAGGCAGGCAGGCAGGCAGTGAGACAGGAGAGAGAGAGAGAGAGGCAGGCAGGCAGAGAGCAGAGAGAGAGAGAGAGGCAGGCAGGCAGGCAGAGAGAGGGAGGCAGGCAGAGAGAGAGTCAGAGGAGGCAGGCAGAGAGAGGAGAGACAGGCAGAGAGAGAGAGAGAGGCAGGCAGGCAGCGAGTCAGGGAGACAGGCAGAGAGAGAGAGAGAGGCAGGCAGGCAGGCAGCGAGTCAGGGAGACAGCAGCGAGTCAGGGAGACAGGCAGAGAGAGAGCAGGCAGGCAGCGAGTCAGGAGCAGCAGAGAGTCAGAGAGGCAGGCAGGCAGCGAGTCAGGGAGACAGGCAGAGAGAGAGAGAGAGGCAGGCAGGCAGCGAGTCAGGGAGACAGGCAGAGAGAGAGAGAGAGGAGGCAGGCAGGCAGGGAGTCAGCAGAGAGAGAGAGGCAGCAGAGAGAGGGAGAGGCAGGCAGGCAGGCAGGCAGCGAGTCAGGGAGACAGGCAGAGAGAGAGAGAGAGGCAGGCAGGCAGCGAGTCAGGGAGACAGGCAGAGAGAGAGAGAGAGGCAGGCAGGCAGCGAGTCAGGGAGAGGCAGGCAGAGAGAGAGAGCAGGAGGCAGGCAGAGGAGATTGGAGGGAGGGCAGCGAGAGAGAGAGGCAGCAGGCAGGCAGCGAGAGAGAGAGAGGCAGGAGGCAGGCAGAGAGAGAGAGAGAGAGAGAGGCAGGAGAGAGAGAGAGAGGCAGGCAGGCAGCGAGTCAGGGAGAGAGAGACAGGCAGAGAGAGAGAGAGAGGCAGGCAGGCAGCGAGTCAGGGAGACACAGAGAGAGAGAGAGAGAGGCAGGAGTCAGGGAGACAGGCAGACAGAGGGCAGGCAGGCAGAGAGAGAGGCAGGCAGGCAGCGAGTCAGGGAGACAGGCAGAGAGAGAGAGAGAGGCAGGCAGGCAGCGAGTCAGGGAGACAGGCAGAGAGAGAGAGAGAGGCAGAGAGGAGAGAGGCAGGCAGGCAGCGAGTCAGGGAGAC
>NW_024472795.1:0-60477 GCF_017654505.1 Polyodon spathula | reverse complement strand
AGAGAGAGAGAGAGAGAGGCAGGCAGGCAGCGAGTCAGGGAGACAGGCAGAGAGAGAGAGAGAGGCAGGCAGGCAGCGAGTCAGGGAGACAGGCAGGCAGAGAGAGAGAGAGAGGCAGGCAGGGCAGAGAGGCAGCAGAGAGGCAGAGGCAGGCAGGCAGCTCGTCAGGGAGACATGCAGAGAGAGAGAGAGACAGGCAGGCAGACCTGCGGAGAGGGCAGAGGGAGACAAGGAGAGAGGGTCAACTGGAGATCCTGACAGCCACGGGGCTCCTCTGTCAGAGCAGTACTGGCAGAAGTAGTCCCGGTTGGGTTTGATGATGGGCAAGGTGAGCTCTGGCACCTCGTCTATCCTCATCTCAGGGTGCCTCTTAGACAGGTGATTGACCTGCGGACAGGGCAGAGGGGACAAGGAGAGAGGGTCAACTGGAGATCCTGACAGCCACGGGGCTCGTCTTCAGAGAGCGCAGCAAAACAGTACAAACTGACAGGATTCACAGTGCAAAGTGACAGGATTCACAGTGCAAACTGACAGGATCCACAGTGCAAACACACAGGATTCACAGTGCAAACACACAGGATTCACAGTGCAAACACACAGCATTCTCTACACATTTACGATTTTAAATTTTTATCATAGCTCAATCAAAAAAAAAAAAGTCATTAACTGCAAATTGACTAAAAACATTACTAAAACATTCCTTCAAAACAGTCCCTATGATTCTAAACAGGGTTATAAAACAGATCATTGTTAAGGGTTAGTGTCAGGGTTAGGGGTAGTGTTAGTGTCAGGGTTAGGGGAAGTGTCAGGGGTAGGGTCAGTGTCAGGGGTCGGGTTCACTGGCACACGGTCTCCGCTCTGCCCTTAAGGGTTAGTGTCAGGGTTAGGGGTAGTGTTAGTGTCAGGGTTAGGGGAAGTGTCAGGGGTAGGGTCAGTGTCAGGGGTCGGGTTCACTGGCACACGGTCTCCGCTCTGCCCTCACCAGCATGCCTCGTCGGCGGAATCCCATCATGCACACGCGGCACTTGAACATGTAGCTCTCGAAGTCAGCTGGGATCTTCTGCTTGAGGGTCTTGGCGCGGTGCGTGCGGTTCGCCCGCTCTCTCTCGGGGTTGTGCATTCTCTGCATGTGCTCCCGCAGCTTGTCTTTCCGCTGCACACAGGGGACAGGGAGGACACAGAGGACAGGGATCCAGCGTGAGAGAAAGAGGCATTGCAACTACCTACCCCCCCCCTCCATCTGCATGCACTCTAGACTGGTTTATATGTGATTACAATCAAACAAACTAGTACAGCTACTGACTACCATTGCAGGCTTTAAAATCTAAGTTGAAACAGAAAGAAAGAAAGAAAGAAATTTCTGCAAATGTTCAGGAGGAACAAAGAAGATAACCCTACCCAAACTACACGGTTATTGTTTTGTATGATATTTTCGCTGTGATCTCGACAGGGTTAATACAAAGTGTTTACAAAGCATTTCAAGCAGTGCTGGTTAAAATACTCAAATGCAATTCAAAACACAGACCTCCTCATTAACACTGCAGTCGGGAGCCATAGTTAGGAGGCAAGGCGATTTGGGTTCTGCCTTATAATGAGAACAGAAGTGGAACGGCACTGTGGGGTGACAGCCATGCCGTCTTACCCTTGTTATGAAGGGGCAGCGCTGTGCCTGCCCCACACCGAGACCCCTGCGCCCCTGCTCTCTGCCTGTGTTTCGGGGCTCACCTTGAACTGCTTGCCGCAGGTGGAGCACAGGAAGTCCTTGCGGTCGGAGTGGCGCAGCATGTGCAGCCGCAGCTTGTCCGGCCGGCAGAACGCCTTGTCGCACTCTGTGCACTGGTACACCTTCTCCGAATGGAAGCTGCGCATGTGCTTCTTCACCTGGGCCAGGGAAACGAGGGGGGACAAAAAGAACAGAGACCGTTCACTGCGCTGGGGAATCACACCGGATTGCTTTAGAATGATACAGCTGTTCGCGTGAACTCTACAGGGGTACAAGAAGCTGCCCTGTCGTCAAATCTTAAAACTTGCAGGAAAAACCAGGGCTGGATCAAACCGGGTCTTATTTCACTGCATTATCTGCATGCGCTCTAGCGCAGTGGTTGATTATAAAATGCTATAGCTGACTTGAAATCTGCAACTGTTTAAGAGCTGAAAACAATTAAAAAGGTCTAATTAAGCAAGTGATCAGTTCAATTAAGGGTCTAGTTAAGTTATTGAGAGCTCAGTTGGAATGAAAACCAGCCGACACACGGGGTCCGCAGGATCTGGGATGGGAAGCACAAGTCTGGCTAATTTATGTATAAAGAAACATATCACTTATATTTGGATAAAATTCACTGGATGTGATCGAAAAATGACAAACTGTTTCAGAGCAGGTGCAGTGACTTTTTATTGTGCTGATTAACAATTGACATCATGGAGATGCTGCAAAATGATCTGTCGATCTCGGGCAGGTGTTGTGACTCTTGGTCTCCCAGTTGGTGGCCTGTCATTGACAGAGTGTGTGAGGTTATATCGTCTCGCCAGGTTTGTAATTGCTGGCTGTGAGCGCCCAAGACAGCGAGCCACAGTACGCTGCCCTAGTCCAACCTCCAACACGCCGATCGCACGAAGGCGCTGCTCTCTTGACAGACGTGGCATATTGTTTTTTTCTGTGTATTTTCTTTATTGCTTTTATTCAAGCTTGCAATTCAACAGCTGAAATCACTCCATATCCAGAGTCCAACTGTCTCTCTAATTAGCTGATTAAGTGCAGCTGCTTCAGTCACTCAAGCATGTCATGGTCAAGGATGAATGATTAAAAAGTAACCAAAAACATTTCATCAACGTCCATCATTTATATACCTTACTTTTGTTTAGAAAATAAACGTCTTCTAATAGTGCCAAGTTTCTTTGGATGCTCGGTATATTTTTAAAGCTCAGAGACAGCAGGCTGCACAGTAGCCCCGCCTCACCTGTATGAAGTCTGGGAAGCGCTTCTTGCAGGAGGGGCAGGTGTAGCGCCCGTCGCTCAGGTGCACCCCCACGTGCTCCTTCAGCAGGTCCAGCCTGTCGAAGTAGTCGGCGCAGAAGAGGCAGGAGTAGGTCTTGTGGTCGGAGTGCACCTTCATGTGGCTGTCCAGCGCGCTGCTGCTCAGGAAGCCCTTGTTGCAGATGTTGCAGCTCAGGGGGCAGTTCCCCTCCCGCCCGTGGCAGTGCAGGTGCTGCTCCAGCTTCTCCTTGTCTCGGAACGCCTTCCCGCACTGGGAGCACTTGAAGGGGCGGAACGTCTTGCGGATGAAGAGGTGCTGCAGAGCTGCGTTCTGAAAACAAGAGCAGAAAAGAAAAAACCCGTTCAGGACGACAGGAGATCCGTCGGCGCTCGGTCTGGTTTCCTTCCAGCTGGCTGTCGCTCAATCAAGGGGTCTTAAAAACGTACCAATAATTCACCCGGAGAGATTGAAACACTCATTAGCGTCCTATCTAGAAATGCCAAAAAGAAACGGAAAGCTTTCAACGGCAGACGTTTCGAGCGGAGACGATTTGACAATCACTTCTACCTGCCTTTGATTTTCTAGAAAAAAAAATATGCATGCTTTGAATGGGAGCCAACGCTTTGCAAATCTATTACCCCAGTACACAAAAGCAACCTGAACAACAGAACCATGTTCTTATCACTGTGTCTACAGACAGAGGGTTACACCCTCGCTCCAGATAGGAGGAAACCCAGGGTGATGCAGGGCAATCTGTGAGGCGTGGAAAGTAAGCCTGTGTAAAACTGAGAAAGCAACAGATAATACAGCAAGGAAATGGTAGTCACTGTGTATGATCACAGTACCTTGAGAAACACACAGCCACTCCACAGCATTGCAAACACAGGGAGGGAAACAAGACTCCTATTTCATAGCATTTTGAGCCATTGCAGGGTAAGATCACAGTACAACCTGGATTGGATCAAACCGCTATGCAACGGGAGTCTTGCTGCCAACATTGCATAAAAACATTTAAATAATCATAATAATAAAATGCTCCTCGACATAACATCATACCTACCTGCAAATCCAACTTTAGGAAGCATTAAAGAGAGAGATCAATGCAGAAATCAATATGTTTAAAACCTCTGTTCCTAACAGAACTAGCGATCACTGATCCCATTTTTATCCAGCTCAAGATATGTGGTTCTAGGCTTTTCAATTTGGAAAATGCTTCTGCTTCCTGGCGCCAAATCAGCCCTCCCTTATAAAAACTGACAGCTGTGAATTTGTACTGAAGTTCAGCAGCTGTCCCCCACGCTTTCATGCTTTTTTGCCTTTACCATAGTTTACCGTGGTTTGCCATGTTGGTTTAATATGCTTTAGCATACCTCTCTGGGCTTTGCCATGCTTCACTGTGCCTCTTCGCCAACACGAGAACTGTGACACACCTAACAACAAGATTCTCACAGTGGGAGAGTCTATTATTAGCAATGTCAGGGTAACCCTTAGAAATTCTCAGGAGGTGGCAGTGTGTTGCTTACCAGGAGCAACGGTCTCTGATATTGAGGCCAACCTGAATAAGACAGCTGAAAATCAGAGTCAGACTTCCACACTAATCACTCATGCTGGAACAAATGACATAATATTCAGAGAATCCAAGATTCTAAAGAAAAAATAAATTTCATTGTATCAAAAGGCTGAGTCATTATGTCAGAATTTTCTCTGGACCTTTACCTGTTTCTAACAGAGGATGTGACGCATTTAGTCGAATATTTTTCCCTAAGTAGATGGTTATCCAAATGGCGCACATCTGAAAACTGGGTTTTACCGATAATTTGGATAGTTTTTGGGAGAGGCCGGGGTCCTTCAAAAAAGATGGGTGTCCACCCAAATTGAAAAGGACTACTAAAAGGATATTTTAAAGCACTCCCTATCAAAGTATAATGCAGTATTAACGTCAGCAAGAAGTGCTTACTTCTCCAGTTTTATTGCAGAAAATAAGAATAACGCTAGAGTCCTTTTCTCAACTACTGATAGATTAGTAAACCCATCTCCTTCACCTGAATATTGCACTGTGGCCTCACCTATCAAGTGTGAATAATTCCATAATTATTTTGATGGAAAAATACTTTGTATTAAAGGATCAAATTCCACAAAATG
Source organism: Polyodon spathula (assembly GCF_017654505.1). Taxonomy (NCBI): domain Eukaryota; kingdom Metazoa; phylum Chordata; class Actinopteri; order Acipenseriformes; family Polyodontidae; genus Polyodon; species Polyodon spathula. The sequence goes on along the minus strand of NW_024472795.1, from coordinate 55,360 downwards.
ATTTTGAGTGTGCAAATAATAACAATTGAAACAGAATTACATGATTTTTCTCTGATTAACTTACAAGACTTAAATAAAATAGTTATGCACATTAGATCCTCTGCGTGTCTTCTGGATCCTACACCAACCAGTCTCTTGAAGGAGGTGTTTAGTAAGATGTCCAATGATGACCTTGATATGGTTAATAACTCTTTGTCATCAGGAAGGTTTCCCCCTTCTTTTAAAAACCTCCTTAGTGAAACTTTTACTTAAGAAATCGAATCTGGACAGTTCAGTTCGAAGTAATTTTAGACCTATTTCAAACCTTCCTTTTTTAGCAAAGGTACTTGAAAAAGTCGTTTTTAAACAAATTAATAGTTTCCTTGGAAATAACACCTTTGAGAAATTTCAATCAGGATTTCGCGCTAAGCATAGCACTGAGACTGCACTTGTCAAAGTGGTAATTGATCTACGTATAAGTACAGATTCTAAGTGTTTATCTGCACTGACCCTTTTAGATCCGAGTGCTGCTTTTGATACTGTGGATCACAAGATTTTAATCGTCTCAGAGAATGGGTGGGCCTTTCTGGTAGTGTCCTAAACTGGTTCATATCCTATTTAATGAATAGATAGTATTTTGTTGCCTTAGGAGAATCTCCATCTGGACTAGCTAATGTTACACATGGTGTTCCGCAGGGCTCCATTCTTGCTCCCATGTTATTCTCTTTATCCATGCTGCCACTCAGGGAGGTTATTCGTAAACGTGGGGTGAATTTCCACAGCTATGCAGATGACACACAGATTTATATATAAGTTAAACCAGGTGACACAACAGCTATCAATGCCCTTTTCAAATGCCTAGCCGATATTAGAAGCTGGAGGTCTCAGAATTTCTTACAGTTAAACTCTGATAAGACAGAAGTCTTACTTTTCGGTTCTAATCAACAGATGGACTTGACAAATATTGATCTAGACATGCTAAAATCAAATGTAAAATCTGAAGTGAAAAACCTGGGGGTTATTTTTGATTCTGCACTTTCCTCTGAACCACATATAAAATACATTACTAGAGTGTCCTTCTATCATTTAAGAAACATTGCGAAAGTTAGATCATTCTTGTCCTTGGATGATGCAAAGAAATTAGTACATGCGTTTATTTTTTCTAGGTTAGATTACTGTAATGCTTTAGTCTCTGGACTTACAAGTCATGCTGTATCACGCCTACAGCTAGTGCAAAATGCTGCTGCTAGAATGCTAACTAGAACTAAACAAAGGGCTTGCATTACACCTGTGTTGGCATCATTGCATTGGCTTCCTGTGCATTACAGAATTGATTTTATAATTCTATTACTAGTTTTAAAAGCACTGAATGGACTATCTCCACAATATCTAAATGATATGCTAATTCCTTATCAGCCTGAACGCACTCTGAGATCTGCAAACGCTGGCCTTTTATGTATTCCGAGGGTGAATGGTAAAAGGATGGGAGAGGCTGCTTTCTGTTTTAATGCCCCCACACTCTGGAACTCCTTACCCCTTTTATCAGAGATTCACCTTCAATTGCAATCTTCAAATCTCCATTAAAAACATACCTTTTTTAATATAGCTTTTCCATAACATTTTTATGTTTTATTATGAGTTTTATTGTTACTAATGTTTTTAATAAGTGTACTCTTTTCTTACTGTTTGTATTGTATTTTTTTTCTGTATGTAAAACGCTTTGAATTGTATTGTACATGAATTGCGCTATATAAATAAAGGTTTATTATTATCTATGGTATTTTTTATCTACAAATCTATTTAAGTAAGAACAAGAACAAAACAAGCATAGAACCAAAACGATCTTGAAGCAGGAGAAACGGAGGGGGCACCAGTGAATGAACGCTAAGAGAAGGGATTCAAAATCTAAGCCAGCTCTCCTTTGAGAGCACTCTGCAGTGCAGCGGGAGTCTGCGTGCGTACCCGAATGCGCCTGGCCCGCCGCATGTCCTCTGCGGAGAGGTGTGTCTCTGTGGGAAGGGGGTCGGGCTCCTCTTTCCGGGGCTCCGCGGCTGGCTGCCCCTGCTCCTGATCCTGTCCCTCCTCTGTCTGGGCAGGGCTCTCTGGCTCTGGCTCTTGAGACTTCAGCCCGTTGGGAGTGCCCTCGCTCACCTCAAACTGGCCCTTCACTGGGAATTCCAGCTGCTCCTGCAGGGAACACAGAGAGCGCAGACACTCAGATATAGTGAGAGAGAGAGGAGAGACACACACACACACAGAGTGCAGACACTCGCAAAGACAGAGTGCACACTCAGACACACACACTCACACACACAGTGCGATCTCGAGAACCGTACTCAAAAACGTTGTAATTAATCCAGCTCAAAGTGTCCACACTGAAGTACTGTTTCATGGTTAGTCAGGCTAATGCGTACAGACACTATTAAAATAGCCTGGTTCCAGTTCCTAGCAGCGCAGTGGACTGTGAGACTCAAATCAACAGTATCCCACCAGGCACTGTCTGTTTACAGCCCTGCAAGTATGAGGCCTGTGCCCACGGGAGACAGAGCGCTGCTTAGCATGAACATTATGGGTTTGCTTCTGAAGCACAAGGTATCAGCGATGGAGAAGGCAGCAGCAACAGTCTCACCACAGGCAACCTCTGCATAGGCTCCGTCAACATGCCAGAAATACGACCACCTCGCTCTACCATCCACCATTTAACTCTATAACCGTACAGCAGTATTGACCGCTGCTCTCAGCTCCTTTAGTCCGGTTCTCGAGTGCGGTATTAAACTCTGTGTAGTCTGGACACTAACCGTATTGAACTCTTTTAAGCCGGTTTTAAGGCAGCTAATACAGTTAAAAGGCATGGTGTGGACAGGGTCACAGAGCGCAGCCAGAGAGACACAGAGACACAGCCAGTCTAATAGACTACGCTTCTAGCACACTTTCTGCTGTGTATACATCAAGGGTAACACCTCTAGTTGGCATGTTTTTTATTGTGGTTTACAATTTTACCAAAGATCCCAGACTCTGTGATCCTACCTGACTCCTCTCCTCGCTGTTCTCTCCCGAGGTATCGAGCCGCATGAATTTCGGAGGGCGCCCCGGCCTCCTGCCCGGCCCAAACCTCTTTCGGCTTCGTCCCCGACTCCGACCCTTAGCTCTGCGGAGACACAGCCATGAGAACAGCACAGCCACGAGAACACCGCACAGCCATGAGAACAGCACAGCCACGAGAACACACGCAACCACGAGAAGCACAGCCATGAGAACACCGTACAGCCACGAGAACACACACAACAGCACAGCCATGATAACACAAGCAACCACGAGAAGCACAGCTATGAGAACACCGCACAGCCACAAGAACACACACAACCACGAGAACAGCACAGCCACAAGAACACCGCACAGCCACGAGAACACCGCACAGCCATGAGAACACCGCACAGCCACGAGAACACCGCACAGCCACGAGAACACACACAACCACGAGAACAGCACAGCCACGAGAACACACACAGCCACGAGAACAGCACAGCCACGAGAACACACACAACCACGAGAAGCACAGCTATGAGAACACAGCACAACCACGAGAACACACACAGCCATGAGAACACACAGCCACAAGAACACACACAACCACGAGAACAGCACAGCCACAAGAACACCCACAGAGAACAGCACAGCCACAAGAACACCGCACAGCCACAAGAACAGCACAGCCACAAGAACACCGCACAGCCACAAGAACACACACAACCACAAGAACAGCACAGCCAAGAGAACACACACAACCACGAGAAATGCACAGCCACGAGAACACATGCAACCACGAGAACACAAGCAACCATAACACACACAACCACGAGAACAGCACAGCCACAAGAACACACGCAGCCACTTGTGAACTCAGCGAGGTGTTTCAGTGTTTGGAAAGGAGCGCTCTGCTGCGTCTCTACCTGCTGATGAAGTCCAGCTTGTCGTCGTGCATGTTGAGGTGCTGCTGCAGCTGCTCGGAGCTCATGAAGCGCCGGTTACACTCATAGCAGGGCCAGTTCTTCTCCTGCTCACGCAGCACTGCAGAGACAGGGACAGAGAGAGGTGAGGGACAGAGAGACAGGGACACAGGGACAGCGAGGCCAGGGGCAGAAGACTGCACAGAGTCACCCACCAAACAAGGATCAGACCGCGGGCTCTAGCATAAAACCGGAGCTTTAGAGTCCTGTGTGGTTAATTTAATGAAGTTTGCCGTTCATAAAACCTTTAGGTCAACCATCTTAGAGAGGGCAGAAGTTTATTCTAATTTTTCAAAGCACCTTTAAGCCTAAGAGAACCCCAGAGAATGATTTATACAAAGTCCTTAAACAAACAAACAGTTATTAAACTTCAAATGGCAACAACTTATAATTTGATATAAATCTGGCACACAAGCTGAGTAGGTGCTTGAATTTGTTATGCTTATTTGTGTTCATGTACAACATAGTTTTGCATTCATGCAATATGTTTTTGTATTCATGTAATACACCATACTCTCACCCTTCCTCTCCTCCTCAGTGACTTCGTGGACTTTCTGATTCACAAACTCTGCATAGGAGGCAGCGTACCACACCTGAGGAAACAAGAGGCTTGCTCAACAAGAAGCTCCACACACAGACACGGTCAAGAACGAAACAGAATCGGGTCGCAGCGCTCATCACAGTTAGCCAGCGGACCGGGCCGGTACCTTCAGCTCCTGTTTGGGCTCGATGTTCTTGATGGTTGTGTAGTAGATGTCTCGGCCGTACTGATAGGCCACCAGGTTCTGCTCCAGGTGGTTCTGGGCAGGCCTAACGAACATTGCCCAATTGCAGCGCTCCTCGTCCGACAGCTCCACCCACAGGTCCTCCCCTTTCTCCCCTTCCTTCACACTGTCCTGTGTGGACACCTGACAGTACGGGGGGACACAACACAAGGTTACTTCATCCAGATTTACTCGGATCTCTATGTGGGATTTGTACTTTAACTCCGTATCACTAAATTTCAAGTACCATTTTGTTTTAGTTTATTTATTAGACTGTATTTTACTGTTATACCACATAAGAGGGCATCCGACTGGCAAGGTGTTAAGTGATCTTACTTGGGATTTTTCTTCTCATAGTAACACAGTGAGCCATTCTTAACCCTTTGCAGTCCATTTATTCAGCGCTCGTTGGGCGCGTCGGGTCCAGTTTATTTTCACACGCGCCGTTTATTTTACACGCGCCGTTTAAAAGATTTTTTTTTTTCCAGAGTAAAACAGGTTTAAAATGCACTGCATGGCAAAATGACATCAGCACTGCATCTCCAGCCAAGCCCCACTCCTTGCTCGCTGTATTTTTCACATACCTCTGACGTGCATACTGATAAATCGTCTCCTGATCACTCATTTTTATCACCAAATTCCTCAATAATGCGATCCAAGTCATTATTTTATTACTAGAGCATCTCAAAAAGTTCTGCAGATGTCTGCGATATTCTTTGAGCACTGGATGGGGAAGCAGCTATCTCTTTGTTTGTGTCCGTCACTATCTCTGTGGTGTAGCTGCTAGCTCTGTTGCTCACACACACCCCTTTTTTTCAGCTTCGTTCGGCTCCTATTGGCCTCAATCAGCCATTGAGTGGTTTTCTCGGCTTTTCCCAGAGAAAAAAAACAACTAGAGACCTGGGCTTTACGTCTTTTTGATGGTGTTGGACAGGGTCCGACATTGGACTGGAAAGGGAAAATCAGAATGTTGGACCTGGTCCGACACAGGACTGCAAAGGGTTACTAGTCCATGCTATTTGCGTTCTGTCTTGCAGCGAGAATGCAAGTGCTGCTGGAATAGCATTCCGGTGCAAACGGGAGCCATAGAGCATCATCAGTGTACAGGTCTGCATTATAAAAGGAGTGCAGTGTAATATAGAGAAGCCTCCTCCCCATACCCCTGTGCTGTAACCCCGACTCAGGGACTTGCCTTGAGGTGTATGTAGTGGTCTTTGAGCTCAGACTGCCGGACCAGCGGCCCCTCCACGGGCCCGAACTGGGTCCTCTTGGGAATGCGCCTCTTGGAGAACACGCCGCCCACGAAGCGGTCCACGTGCAGAACCAGAGGCAAGCTGGCGCGGGCCTTGGACAGAACCGGACGGTTAGGGATGGGGTGCAGGGTGCCGTGCTTCAGACACACCGAGGGGTGGGCGCTGTTACAGTCTTCACACCCTGCAGAGGGAGAGAGAGGAGAGTCAGGACAGGGAGGTGGAAAAAAGGGGTAGAGATGCAGACTTTAAAAAAAAAAAAACCCAGTTGAAACACAGTTCAAAATAAATACAAGTTATCCTGAGTTGATGTAAAACTTGAAATCCTTCCCCTGCGTTGTTCCAAGGTTAAACAGTGTATTTGCACTGTGGAAGGCGAACGCTGGTCTGCTTGACTTGTTCTTGCTTTATCTTGCTCAGGAAGGATGGATTTTTGTTTTGGGGTTTACAGATGCCCTCTGCACTCACACAGGTCGCTGGGGTTGAAGGGCACGGGGGGCCCCAGCTCCCAGTCATCCAGCTCCGAGTCCTCTCCTTCATCCTCATCCTCCTCTCCATCAGAGTCCAGGGCTGAATCGGGGGCCCCCAGGGGCCCGAGGGGGCTGGAGGAACCCCCCACACTCACCATGGAGGGCAGGGAGGAGTTTGACACAGAGAGCTCCGCCTAGTGGAGGGGAGAAGCATGGCAAGAAGGAGCGCTCAGTAAGACTGCGCTGGGAGGAAGGGGTTCAGTGAAGCAGCAGTTATACTGTGCAGTATACAGTTATTTAAACTAAGCGATCATATGGACATGGAGCTGAAACTCTGCAGTACTTGCAGGGATGGATATAAGACTCCCACTGCATAGCAGTTTGATCCACTCCTGGTTTTACTAGTTTAGTAAGACACACCTGAGCTTGTTACCTATACACTGGGGCTAATCCAACTTGCAGTAAAACCTGGAATGGGTGAAACTGCTCTGCAACAGGAGTCTTACTTCCACCCGACTTGCGTTGCACAGTAAACAGTATCGCTCAAGTATTGAAGTTCAAACGGACACGTGAAATCAGCCAAAGATTTATAAAATATTCTTCTACAGCTGCAACAACCACAGTCCACCATAAATTGCTTCAGTTTGTCTAGCTGCTTTTTCTATTCCTGAAGCAACATCCCCTAACCTTTTATGAGGTTCGCTACACTCAGAGAGAAAAGGGAAGATCGCAGTATTGCTTCTCTGTGTGAAAAAATATATACAAAAAAAAATAAAATACAAAAAATACATCTTCAGCAAAAGAAACAACAATGCTTTCGCTTTTGCAAAATTAAACGGTGCAAACTGAGCTGTGGGGTGAATTCCCAGTGCACTTGGGGCCTTATTCTTTTTAATGCACGCAATACTGGACATAGCAGAAAAACAGTAGCACTGGACAGAAATATATTTCTCATCAAAAAAAAAAAATCTATTTCTTTATATGGGAGGAAAGAATGGCATCCTCCTATGGGGAGATCATGCATTGACTAGAAGAGAGGGTCCTGTGACCTCACCTGAGAGACAGGCTCCACCCCCATGTGCTGGGGGGCGTCGGCCACGCTACTGAGCACGTGCAGATTGGCGGTGTTCATATTCTGACTGCTGGGCAGGAGCACTGTAACCTAGGCAACGAACGTGACAGGGAGAGAGAAAGACAGAGAGTGGGGGGGGGGGAGAGAGTCGCTTAACACATACAGGCAGGTCAACACAGGAGAGCAAAGAAAACGTCATTAGGTTTATCCCCACAGTGAAAGACACTGGGGTTTATTTGAACGATCCAGGCAGTAGAGGTGTGACGACACCCTCTTGATACGATGTGAATGACAGGCTTCTCTTAAGATACGTAACGAGGATTTTACGATGGAGGACTTTGTTAAAAAGACAAAAATGAAGTGAGTTAGGGAGAGTACGTATCCACACCACCTGTGAAACACGCTTCCCTGAAGAAGCGCTTGCTGCACTACACTCTGTGCTTCTGGTCTTATCCCCATGCAGGCGAGACAGACCTCTGTTACAACAGTTACAGCGAGAGTATCTGACACACGTGACACAATGACGGGCGTGCAAAAGCGTATCAGCGTGGCGAGGCATGAACACACAGCCTCTCCTCTTACCTGCTGAGTCGTGCCATCCTGCTGTATATACGCCACCTGGGACTGGTCAGCAAACACCGCCTGCACACAAGAAACCATGGCCACTGGATTAGCACAACTATGAGTGGGTGAGTGTCAGCGGGCGCCTCCCGCAGCAGCTCACACTGTGGGTGTGCATGAGCGCTACTTCACTAGGAGCGATTGAACAGGATAGCTAATCTTAGTCACTTCTGTCTGAAAATATCTGATTTAAAAATGGAAGTTTCACATCGATATCAGAGTCCACTGTATGTATGTATGTATGTATGTATGTATGTATGTGTAGGTAATTAATAATAATGTATATATGGGTAATTAATATTCAGAGGCATGCACAGTGTGTGTGTAAGTACACAGTATATATATATTAGTATTTATTTATTTCAATACAACACACACAGACAGCACTTTGTTTAATAATGTTGTGTTTTGTTAATGGATCCTGCCCCCCAGCCCGTACCTGCCCCCCGTCTCCGGGGTGAATGTACACCAGCGTGTGCTCGGCCGTGTCCACAGAGGTGAAGGAGCTCCCGTCCGCTGTGTAGACCACCTGCTGCTGCTGCTGCCGGTCCTGCCCATCACTGTACACGATCTGAGCCACCGCACCCCCCTCGAAGTGCACCTGAACACACACGAGCAGCACGCACACACACACACACGCACGCACACACGCACACAGAGAACAACACAAGAGCACAGGCAATCAGTGCTTGTCCGGTTCCTAGAAGCTGACAGATTTCAAAACGTCTGGGTCTTTCATTTCATTTATTAAGATCCCACAATGTGAAATCTGGACTTTCAAACTGCTCTGGGCTTTCAAACTGCTCTGCAATAGGAGTCTTGTTATTAATATCACAGAATTCAAAACCTGGACTGGACCAAACTGCTCTGCAAATGGGGGAGTCTCATTATTAAGCTCCTTTACCTGTGTGGGGTGAGGGGTGAGGAGCAAGTCTCTTCCCTGTATGGGGTGAGGGGTAAGTCTCTTTCCTGTGAGGGGCTAGCCTCATTCCTGAGAGGGGTGAGTCTCTTACCTGTGTGTGGTTGTTTTGGTCATGCTCTGAGGCCTGGCTCCAGACCAAGCCTCCTTCTTGCTTGGACTCCATGATGCCTCTGTTCTCAGTAGGATCTCTTTAACATCACAAGCTCACACAGTACCTGAAGCACATTGGTGTCTCCTATCGACAGGGCACTGCAAATTAGAACATCATTAAACTGGTAAATCGGGTTCAAAAGACGCAATGGCTTATTACAAAAGATCATTTTAATAGCCCAGTAGGCTTTGACGTTTACCTAAAATAAGGCTGCTGTTTTTAATCTTGTGAACACAGGCCTTTTTTATTTTGAGTGCACATTTTCTAAATAAACAAGTTAGAATTGAGGTGCATTTTCAGGTCTTTTCAACCAGGCATTCAAACGTGTAGCTAATAATTAAAAAAAAACGGGGGAAACAGATTCAAATGTAGCTTGGATGTGTTTCTGTATCAGCACAGAAATATTATTTTAAAAAGAGAAAGCTGAATAAAACTCGTTTTATAAAAGGACTGCCTGCATTTTAAATAGTGTTTGTATTGTTGTAATTATTTTATAATGATCTTTATAAAACTGAGCAGTGTTTTTGCGCAGTCGTGTTCTGCATTTAGCCCTTTACCCTGCTTTGCCATGTTTATTAACATGCTTTACCAAACCTCGCTGCTCTTTAAAATAGTTCCTTGCACTACGCTTTATTACACTTTGCTATGCTTTTACTGCGAGACACTTTATAAGGGGAAACACGAGCTATTCTTAAAATACTACATTACTAATTACAGACAAGGGCTCCTCCTCTAGCAACGTGTTTTTAGGACAGATTCGTTTTTTCTTTTTTTTTTTTAATACAATGTTTTTGCCACAAGTTATACTAAAACCAGGCTTTCTTGTTTTACCAGCTGATGATGATGATAATAATAATAATAATAATAATATAATAATAATAATAATAATAATAATAATAATAATAATAATAAACCTTTCCAGGTGCTGGACCAATTACTTTACCAGAATTAATAAAGTGCCATTTGTCATGATGATAAACAAGCAATTGACGTTCATTTTTTCATTATTATTATTGCCATGGGTAGGTTGTGGCAATAACGTTATAATTCCTGTCACGAATAATAATTTATAAAACACATTATCTGCAACGCTACACATATACATGGCAATGTTAGAACAAGAACATGTTTAAAGTGTGTGTTATTACCGTTGGCACGACTGATATTTTGATTTCACAAGTAATCTCAATGGTTTTAAATCGCATTATCATCTTTACCGTTATCATGACACGGGCTCACGCTGCATAACCTCGGGATTTAAATTAATGTTCGCTGGAGGGAAACCAAAATAATTACATTTATTAATACGAATTCAGTATTTATTTATTATTTACACGCTTATAAAATGTATTTTATAACAAAACGGGTAAGGGTGAAGCGATAGCGTTGTGGCCAGTTTGTAAAATGGAAATGCCGTGTATTTTCTGGCCTGTTCTAATTTCAGTGTTTGGCGGACATTATTTAATGGAAAGATGGGGGCACATCGTTATTCTGAAATATAGACTGAGGGGGAGTCTGTGCCTTTATATCCAATATAGGCCTGTATATTAATATGAGAACAAAGCCCCGGGCTGTGGCTACAATACAGGCCGTTTATGGAGAGTGGAAATGAGCAATACTGTAAAGTCGAAGAGTAAACAGACTGCCAGGGGCTGGTACATGACGGTCATGGGGTATTAATCAATAACCCCGATGCCCCGGCCGGTTACTATTTAACTTGGCGAGTTGGATAACAGCACCAGTGCGGGGCAGGTCGCTCCAGCCCTGCCTGACAGCCACACGGTAACCATGTAAACCCAGTCCCCACGCAGGGCGGCCAGTCTAATCACAGCGTGGGGGTAACGGAGGGTGCTTTGTGAAAAACTGGTTCCTCGCAAAACACTAAAACGAAACGTTAAAAATCCTCCTGCACGTTTCCAGGCGATGCCTACCCGAGGGGAGCCGGCGGGTTTGCCGGATCCCCTGAATTAGGGGGGGTGGGGGTCTTCAGATCTCCCCCCACACCCCTATTTTGACCCCGGAGGTTCTGAGTTCCAGCCGGACCGTACCACCAAAAAAAAAAAAAAAAACCAAACTCAGAAACCCGGGAGCAGCAAAGCCCGCCGAGCGCCCTGCGGAGCGGCAGCGAACCCGCCTCGGCCGCGTCTCCCGCAGCAACCCTCTCCACGGCGCGGTTTCGGGAGCTGTCTGTGAGCGGGCTGTTGTTATCCGGAGATACTCGTCCCCCCCGTTTCGTTTTGCGCCCAGCCCGGACTCCGCCGCAGAACAAGGAGGACCGCTCTCCATTTTGGGTGGAACTAAACAACAACAACCCCCCCTGTTTTTTTATTTAGACAAAAAATCAAATTTCTTATCAGGTTAAAAAAAGAAACGATCGACCCCACAGTTGCAACATCTACTTACAAGAAGCCACTCCGGAGGCACTGATTCGGCTCTGAGTCGAAAATCTTCTGTGAAATTAAAAGCGTAAATGGGAAATTGCAAGTTGATCTTACCTCAGAATGGTAGCTGCAGAGATGGTTGTCGTGCATATATTAACATAATCTGCCTAGCAACAGATGGGAACTCGAACTCTGATTGGAAGGGATTGTGTTTTATTATTTAAACGGTCCCGGATTAAAATGCCGTTTACAAAAGGTATCTGTGCTATATGGACGTGTCTAGTTTTTTTTTTTTTTCAAGCTAAAACAATCTGGTTTCATTTGTATTAGGTTTTTATTCGTGCGCAGTACAGCACAGTAGTCAAAGTCCATTTTGAAGAGCCAGCCAATCATTTACTCTGTGCGTTTCCCTGCCGGCCAATGAAAAAAATCGCTCTCTTGGGTTGGCCAATCAAAATTTTTATTACCTTCGAGGATTATTTTTTAACTGCAGTTAGCGCCCACTAGCGGAAAAGAGCAGATACTGTGTTAACAGCAAAGACTCGCACACAGCGCAGGTGTGTCATTGATGTAGGTGGAAGGTGCGTTTGGAAAAGCAGAATTCCGCTGTGGCGATGACATGCTTTAAACTTTAAACTCAATAAGCAAAGTGTATAAGTTATATATTTTAGTGCAGAGAATTAACAAATAACAAATAGCTCTCTATCAGGATCCAGCAGGATACTCACCAATCACTAGAGATACTTAATGAAGACGGATAAACTGAAAACGCACGAATTGAATAATTAATTACGATGTTATACGATGCTATCTGAAGTTGTAGCTAATTGTTAAAATAGTATTTTTTTTTTAGTTTATCACTTGTCTTCATTAGTTATATATTTATCTATACAGTATATTGTTTTTCATTCTGTTTTAATTCTGTGGGCATGTAGGTTTGCCAAGCGCTAGTTGGTTTTATTGCATGCAGTTTGTGTCATCAACATCATGATTGTCCAGGTCTGTTTTGTCTTTAATGCTGCACGAATGTATACAACTGGGGTATGAGGGGGAGAGAGAGAGGTAGAGAGCGGGGAAGAGGGCCAGGGAGCTGAGATATTTCCATTTGCTCATTGTGTGCCCCTGTTTTCTTCTCCAGATGCTGGTGGAGATTTCAGATTAATCAGATTTCAAGTTGATAAAGCCCCGCCCCTGACACAGTTCATCAGATTTCAAGTTGATAAAGCTCCGCCCCTCACACAGTTCATCAGATTTCAAGTTGATAAAGCCCCGCCCCTCACACAGTTCATCAGATTTCAAGTTGATAAAGCCCCGCCCCTCACACAGTTCATCAGATTTCAAGTTGATAAAGCCCCGCCCCTCACACAGTTCATCAGATTTCAAGTTGATAAAGCCCCGCCCCTCACACAGTTCATCAGATTTCAAGTTGATAAAGCCCCGCCCCTCACACAGTTCATCAGATTTCAAGTTGATAAAGCCCCGCCCCTCACACAGTTCATCAGATTTCAAGTTGATAAAGCCCCGCCCCTCACACAGTTCATCAGATTTCAAGTTGATAAAGCCCCGCCCCTCACACAGTTCATCAGATTTCAAGTTGATAAAGCCCCGCCCCTCACACAGTTCATCAGATTTCAAGTTGATAAAGCCCCGCCCCTCACACAGTTCATCAGATTTCAAGTTGATAAAGCCCCGCCCCTCACACAGTTCATCAGATTTCAAGTTGATAAAGCCCCGCCCCTCACACAGTTCATCAGATTTCAAGTTGATAAAGCCCCGCCCCTCACAAGTTCATTCAGTTGTCGTTCTGCAAGCACACAGGCGAGAGGTTGGATTGAGGTTCTGAAACAATCTTAACAGAGCTACAGTAAAACATGGCAAAGAAAACAATGAGGCCAGCCTGATTGGCTGGCTGCTGTTTGTTTAGAAGTGATGGCAATGAATCCTGCTCAGCTCACAAAGCCTGCTATTGTTGAACTACTGTTGGCTCACACTGGCTTCTCCAGGAAAAACAAGAGAGAGAGAGAGAAGAGAAGCTGTTAGTTGTTCAGGATTATATATTTCAGACTGGCTCTATTTAAACAATAAACTCCAGACAGCTACAGTACAGTGAATAGAGGTGGCTGTTTCAAAGTCCCAAACTGCTTGTGGTTAGAACAGAGAGCAGGTATATTCAATGAAAACAGGAGAAGAATAGACTGGAAACAGCACACATTACAGCCATGCTCATCCCTAAGCAGACATCCCATTCCAGGATGAGTAACTGCCCCCCTTCTCCTTTCTGAAACAGTGCCACAACATCGCCAATTAACATATAAAGCCCCTGACCTTTAATTCTCTAATTACCATGGCAGAGTTAATATTTGGAGAGGAACACAGGGTAAATGCTTCTGTGAATTCTCTCCCCCCAGGGGAGTTTTGGCATTCTGGCAGACTGAAGAAGCCGTATAGACAGACTGGGGGACCGGGCAGGAAGGAGGAGTGGGTCGGCTCAGTGCTTCTGCGGATTTTACTGCAGCAAAAATGGGACAAACACTCAAGCTGCGCAGAGCCTATGAAACGTTTAGCATAGTCAACAATGCAACACTTGTATTCAATGACTGAGCAGCACTAGAGATCACTGTAGTGCATGTGGAAATGGTCGGTCCACTGCAGCAGGAATCATCCCTTTAATCTGCAGGCTTGTAGGGACTGGAGGAGAGGCTATTCCCTTCTTCAAATAGAGGAGTTTGCACGGATGAAGATGCAATTCTTAACGGCAGTGTCTTACTGTCCCGTTCAAATTTTCCGTGTGTATAATACACAGCAGGCTTTCCTTAGAAATCGGACTCAGAATCATAAATCACAGTGATGCATTCTTAATCCTAATTGCAAATCCAGCGCCTCCAGGCTGGCAATTTAAATCTGGCTGGTGTTAGCAGGCAGGAAATAATAAGCAACACAAGCTCATTACTCATGCAGGGGCTGGCTGATTCATTCCACTTGTCTGCTTCATTTGGGGAATTCACTCCAGTCTTTACAGTAACTCCTGTTTCCTGACTTTTAACTAGCTAAGTAATGTTAGATCTAGTAATTCAAGATCGCCTAATCACTTTCAAAAATAGCAAATCCTAAAAAAAGCCATCAGTACGCTTATTAAAAACATAAAAATACATATATATATATATAATTTTTCTTTTCCAGGACTGCAAGCTTATTTACAAAGTCAGTTTGTGAGGCAAAAATCAGTCACCTGATGAAAAGACTTGTCTGGTGTTTAGTGGTTTATATCATAGAGACTGGGATACTCAGATACTTGAAAATCTTCTTGTATCCTTCTCCAGCTTTATGACAATAAATCATTTTCTGCCTAAGGTCTTGAGACAGCTCTTTACTTTTCCCATATTGTTTTATTGGTAATGACAGCAATCCTTCTGTGCCTTTTACACTCTCTAAGAATGTTCACCTACAATCCAGCATGTGCTAGACTTTTCTAGAATTAGGTTCTGCATTATCATATTGCCATTTCTAGCACCTTGTAGACAATAATAACATAGCACCAAAAGGTATGAATACTTTGGAATTAGCATTTTTGGAGTTTTGTAAAAAAAAATAAAAAAAAAAAATGCTGAACTAAATAAGTGTAGACAGACACAAAAGCAAAATCTCTGCTTTGCCTTCCTAAAAAAAAAAAAATTTTCGAGAAATTTCTAGATTATAAATTTCCACTGGGGTCTGTAAACTTTTCAGTACAACTGTATTCTGCAGCGAGCGACCAGAGGAATGGGCGCGGCTCTCCGGCCCGGGGCACCAGGGGGCGTGCCCTGGGAGGAGGGGGGGGGTTCTGGAACGACAGGGGTGTGGCTTTCCTTTAGTGGGCGTGCTTATCTGTTCCAAGCGCTCATCAAAAGGGGTGTGGCTTAGAACCCGTCCGTGCGAGTTTCAATGGGAGTGGGCGTGTCCAACAGGAGAGCGTTCCTTACAAGGAGTTTTTTTTTCATGTGACGCAATCTCCGGGGAGGTAGGAGATGCCCTCCGGTGCTCATAGCGGTCCAGTTGATAACCAGCCTCAGAGAGCGGAGCTGGTGGATCTGTGAAGTCTCAGGATTTTAGGGTTCTGCTGTCGTTAATATTGCAGACTGTTGCAACCCTGTAACAGCGGTGGGTATAGGTGTTTTCAGCGGGGTGAATCTAGTCTCGGGGGCTGTTATAGACCCGGGGGTTAATCTAGTGAATTGCCTGGTGAAGAGGCGAACCATGGGGAGCGTAGCGGCGCTGGCGGTTCTAATCTTGGGCATCGTAGCCCCAGCTCTGAGCGGATACATTGAGGTAAGCAGCGAAAACGACTTTAGATCATTTTTTCCGTTTTTATTTTTTACGAGTTACGTTTGTGATTTGTGTTGCTGTTGTTTAAATTCGCGCTGTCACCGCGATTAAAATGCGTTTTATTGCATTGTCCTAATCTGGGTCGACGGTGTCTTTTTTATATGCTAAATTGCTCGATGGCAATGTTTTTGTATTCTGTACAGTAATGTGGAAGCTGTTTTTTATTTTTCTTCGCAATTGAAAATACTGCATTGTGGGCAAGGTAGGTCGCACGCATACATTAATATGAAATGCATCATGCTGTTCTCTGATTTCAGAAACGCGCCCCCTCTTACTCCAGATATGGCCAGTATTATATTTTACTAACTAATGTTTATTTCTGGGACTCGCATTTAAATCTACGACCGCGGCGTTTTGTACACAATAGAGCCGACCCGGCTTATCATTGGGGTCAAAATATAAATACATCCTTGTGTTGTTGTTAATAATATTATTATTAATAGTGCATATTTAATCAAAGTCGCCCTCGGATTTGCTATTCGTTGATAACCGTATGTAAATCGCGCTGTGGTAGTGACTTGTGTATTGATATGCATTCTTGAGATTTGATGTTTTGGGGTGTGTGTGTTTATGCTGCTGGGCTAGTCTGTACGGCTCCCTCCAGTTAAACTGGCACAGTCTCTCTAATGCGGTACTGTGTTAGCAGCCGCTGCAGAGATCAAACGAAACGCCAGCATCCTGGCAGCTTGTCAAAATGCGAGTGGCGTTGAGTCTCGAAAATGCGTTATCTTATTGAAATGGAGGCGATGCGGCCACTCCCGGGAATGTATCCACAAGCAAGGAAGGGCGTAGGGGTTTATTGTAAATGGCGTATACAATTTAAGAGCGGAGTGTGTTCTAGTTTCGTACCAGTAGCTAACCCTTGTTTGCATATACAATGTCACAGTTATTTATGTATACAGGTGAAGCCATTAAACAAGCCTGTCTCACTAAGGAATACGATACATACATCGATAAATGAAGCTCTTCCACGCTTTGCTTTAGCGACGCGAGTATTGTGTTTATCTGCAGGCAATGGTGCTTTTTTTACAGTGAGGTGAAAATCTTTGTTTTTGTATGTATCCCCCCCCCCAGTTAATATGTAACCCATAGAGCCTCTTCGACAAATAAAACGACACTTTGGAATGCTTGGCAAAGTCTGTGCTTCCACATTAAGAGAGAAGGAATTCTGCTTGTCATGTGACTTATACAGCCCCCTCCCCAAAACAAACATTGTTTAACCCAATGTCCCCTAAATCCACACTGATGCATTGGTTAATGTGTAACCCGGACTGCCACTTTGACCCGCTGTATTGTTTCCCCATTGTTTAGATCTAGATTCAGATGTCTGGTTTGCCAGGTAAAGAGACACGCTTCAACAGTCAACAGTCTTTTCCTCGTTTTAGGAATTTAAATGAAACTGTTAATCTGTTCAAAATGACGCAGCTGTTAAAACCTTGATATGAAGTAAGAACAGAATGCAAATATTCCTTAAGATAACTGCCAGGCTCGTTGCCTGCCCTTTTTGTTTCGCAATGTCCAAAGATCAAGTGGTTTGCACGCCTGCCTCTTGGAGTGCCTTTGCTGGCTGCACAAACAAAGGTACCTTGCTTTCCGACTCCCGGAGCGCAGTCACGGGCAGTGCAAGTGCTCAGCAAAGCGCTGGGAGGCCAGTGCGTTCGTGTAAAGCGACGTGCAGGCTGGTTCTTCTGATGGGAGCGACGCACTGCACAGCGCCTCCTTCCCCGCCCCGATGTGCACTGCGTTCTCCGCCGACGCCTCTGACAAGAAGCTGAGCTGAAGGTGCTTCTGGCTGAACTGCTACCGGAAAGCGTGCGGTCCTGGGATTCAGTGTCGGGTCTGTGCTGGCGGCTCCTGCAGGATGTTATTTGTTGATCGTCGTGAATTCCCGTGGCAGTGCACGGGTTAACACCGGGGCGTTATAGCTACAGCCCCCTCCCCCCCTCCACCACCCCGCGTCCCGGTCCCCGTCCCCCGTCCCCGTCCCTCTCTCCTGCGTGCCCGTGGCGGTTCTGGAGTTTGCATGTTTTCTCTCGCATAGAGAGGGAGTGAAGTGCTTTGTTTCTCCCAAGAGAACAGGACTCTTTATCTGCAGCTCTGTGCACGCCGTTATTCCTCGGGATTCATTCCTGTATTCCTCATGAACGCGACTGGGAGAGAGCAGCCCTGCGGCTGTAGATGCCTAGCATTGTAATCCCGCACAACATCCGTGGGGCTGGCCTCCCTTCACCGTACAGTCTCTCCTGTAATGGCTGGCTTCACCGGCCCTGATAAGCACGTATCATAGACTGTGTGAGGCTGCTCAAGGCAGTCTGTCAACCCAGCTGGAAAGGTTTTAAAGGGAGAGAGTTCTGCAGTAAATACCTAAAAATGAAGTGTTGATTGAAGCGCAAGTTCAGATGTTAGAGGCTTTTAGCACATAAAGCCTAATTATTGACTGTAGCTGTTTAGTTTGCAGAGTGTCATTGCACAGTTAGTTTCATTCCTGGTATCACTGTGTTTAAGACACACCTGGACTGGTTACATGCACACTGCTGCTGATCAGGCTGATAGTAAAACCTGGAATGGGGGGGAAGCTGCAGTGCAACAGGAGTCTTATTTGCAGCCCTGTGTTTTGGTACCGTTGTGCTTTCTGGTTTATTGCACACGGGATGCTGAGTCGTTTGGGTTGTTTTTCCGAGTCATTGTTCCGAATCGTTAGGGGACTGGCTGCTGCCTGAGCTGAGGACCCAGTGATTCTTCTGTTTGAACGATTTACAATATTAACACAAAAACAAAACGGTCAGATTTAAGAACGAGGTGAAGTGAATTGCATGTTGAGAAGATCTAACCACTAGCCCACACTGCCTCCCTCCCTCCCTCCCAGTCCCTCAGCTCTAACCACTAGACCACACTGCCTCCCTGCCAGTCCCTCAGCTCTAACCACTAGACCACACTGCCTCCCTGCCAGTCCCTCAGCTCTAACCACTAGACCACACCTCCCAGTCCCTCAGCTCTAACCACTAGACCACACTGCCTCCCTCCCAGTCCCTCAGCTCTAACCACTACACCACACTCCCTCCCAGTCCCTCAGCTCTAACCACTACACTGTCCCTCTAACCCTACACCACCAGCCTCCCTCCCAGTCCCTCAGCTCTAACCACTAGACCACACTGCCTCCCTCCCAGTCCCTCAGCTCTAACCACTACACCACACTGCCTCAGCTCTAACCACTACACCACACTGCCTCCCTCAGCTCTAACCACTAGACCACACTGCCTCCCTGCCAGTCCCTCGGCTCTAACCACTACACCACACTGCCTCCCTGCCAGTCCCTGCTCTAACCACTACACCACACTGCCTCCCTGCCAGTCCCTCAGCTCTAACCACTACACCACACTGCCTCCCTGCCAGTCCCTCAGCTCTAACCACTAGACCACACTGCCTCCCTGCCAGTCCCTCAGCTCTAACCACTAGACCACACTGCCTCCCTGCCAGTCCCTCAGCTCTAACCACTACACCACACTGCCTCCCTGCCAGTCCCTCAGCTCTAACCACTAGACCACACTGCCTCCCAGTCCCTCAGCTCTAACCACTAGACCACACTGCCTCCCTGCCTCTCAGCTCTAACCACTACACCACACTGCCTCCCTGCCAGTCCCTCAGCTCTAACCACTACACCACACTGCCTCCCTGCCAGTCCCTCTGCCTCTAGACCACACTGCCTCCCTGCCAGTCCCTCAGCTCTAACCACTACACCACACTGCCTCCCTGCCAGTCCCTCAGCTCTAACCACTACACCACACTGCCTCCCTGCCAGTCCCTCAGCTCTAACCACTACACCACACTGCCTCCCTGCCAGTCCCTCTGCTCTAACCACTACACCACACTGCCTCCCTGCCCCAGTCCCTCTCTCTAACCACTACACCACACTGCCTCCCTGCCAGTCCCTCGGCTCTAACCACTACACCACACTGCCTCCCTGCCAGTCCCTCAGCTCTAACCACTACACCACACTGCCTCCCTGCCAGTCCCTCGGCTCTAACCACTACACCACACTGCCTCCCTGCCAGTCCCTCAGCTCTAACCACTACACCACACTGCCTCCCTGCCAGTCCCTCAGCTCTAACCACTACACCACACTGCCTCCCTGCCAGCCTCCCTACACCCAGTCCCTCAGCTCTAACCACTACACCACACTGCCTCCCTGCCAGCTCTAACCACTACACCACACTGCCTCCCTGCCAGTCCCTCAGCTCTAACCACTACACCACACTGCCTCCCTGCCAGTCCCTCAGCTCTAACCACTACACCACACTGCCTCCCTGCCAGTCCCTCAGTCCCTCTAACCACTAGACCACACTGCCTCCCTGCCAGTCCCTCAGCTCTAACCACTACACCACACTGCCTCCCTGCCAGTCCCTCAGCTCTAACCACTAGACCACACTGCCACGATGCCTCTTATTAATTCTTTTTGTTTAACTGAACAAGCACGTTATTTTTTCCTGGCGTGTGTTGTGTGTCCTGGGAGTGTATTAAATGAGGGAGATAATGGGCTGCTGCTTGCACGATCCCCTGGGGATGTTTCTTTGTGTACGCTGTCAATCCCTTGCCGCTGTACTCCTTCTGTTTAGGGCAGTGGTTCCCAACCTCTGTGGTCCGTGAGTAAACTCCAGGTCCTCCGCAAACATCTCCCAAAATTCATTTAAACCTGTTTCTACACTGTCACACGTCGTGATGCTACAAACAAACAGCTTAAACCCAGTCACATATAATACGATGTGCATGGAGTCTGCATTTCCTTCTTTATCTCTTTGAATACGTTTGTTTATTATTTTTTATTAGCTCCCAGTGATGCAATACCAAACATCTCCTTCAAAGCCGCCATCAGCTGAAACCGCTGTCTGTGTGAAACACTCCTAAGTGTCTCGCACATTTGCCTTGTCAAAGTGAGACATGTTCTTTTAGCCAGTGATGGTATTCATGTAAGCACACATCTCTTCTAACCTGTGCTCTGATTCTACTGCTTGTTTTCACTGTTCAGGGGACAAAAAAAGTCTAATCCGTCTCCAGCCTTTTCAGTTCAATCCCGTTGCTATTGTTAATGTGAGAGGAGCCCCTTTTAAATGTGTAATGGGGAGGAGGGTGGGGGTTGAATTCGGGACAGGTGCGAAGCAGTGATCTGGGCTCTTATGATTTTGATCAGCTGTTTTAAACAGGAAGTGATCTTGGGTCAGAATCGCTGGAATCAGTTCCTGGACTGATCCAATCTCAGAACTCTTGCGAACGCTCCGCTGAGAATAAGGCATTGTGGGTTTTATTTTACAAAACCATGAACTCCCCTGAGATGCTTTTTAAATTTTTGTTTTTTGCAACATTAACAGCAGGGATTGGGAGTTGGAATTGAAAAGCAGGAATTCACCCCAACGCTGTTCTAGCAGTGCTTTGTCCCAGAGTTCTCTCAAAGCTGTGCGTCCACTGGGAATGCAGTGGTGTTCGTGTAACAAGGAAGAATGAAGGTAATATTGATAGTGGTGTTATCGCCCTTTTCTTCGGTATG
This sequence comes from Polyodon spathula, assembly GCF_017654505.1. NCBI lineage: Eukaryota > Metazoa > Chordata > Actinopteri > Acipenseriformes > Polyodontidae > Polyodon > Polyodon spathula. The sequence continues at coordinate 33,842 of NW_024472795.1, read as the reverse complement.
ATGAAACTGGTTGAATTAAGACCTGAGGGAGACTCCCGAGTGGTGCATGTACGCTGTAGCCTGGAGGTCGCCGGTTCGAGTCCAGGCTGTTCTATTTCCGACCGTAGACGGGAGCTCCCAGGGGGCGGCGCTCGGCCAATTGTGCGTCGCCCCCTGGGAGCCACGGTATCCTCTGCTCGCCGCACACCAGCGACCCCTGCAGGCTGGTGAGTCTGCAGTGTGTAAAGAAGTGGTCGGCTGACTGCACACGCTTCGGAGGACGGCGTGTGTTCGTCTTCGCCGCTCCCGAATCGGCACGGGGGTGGTAGAGGCGAGCTGAGCCTAAAAATAATTCCCAAGTCTGTGCTGCCGTGTGCTTAACCTGTTGAGCTATGCAGCCTGCTGCCTTGCTGCTGGACTCCAGGTGCCTCTCTTCACCTCTGCAGCTGGCCTTCGTGGATCGGTGGTTCCTCCTGGCTGCCTGGCGGGCCGTCACGTGTTGTGTGGTTACAGTGATTCTCATTGGATGCACGTCACGCAGACTCTCCCGTCTGTTCTCATGAAATCTGCCACTCCTCTGTGCGTGCAGTACTGTGTGTGCAATGATATGTCAAAGAACATATTATGAATCACAGAAACTGGGCAAACAGAGCTTTATCTCTCTCTCTCTCTCTCTCTCTCTCTCTCTCTCTCTCTCTCTCTCTCTGGATCCATGTTACCTGCTAGGTTTCATCTTATTCATGGTTTTATATTATTTATAGTTGTTTGGAGGTGGCACTAGCACATTGTGGGTGATCTGAATTGGTTTTCTGCTTGTCTCCTGTGCTACAGCGTGCCTGTGTGCGTGCCCCCTCTTCCTCTCTGGCACAGCTGCTATGGTTGATGTGAGGCGCTGGTGGAAAGCTATAGCTGGCCTGGTTTGGAGAGAGGGAGGGGGAGAGAGAGAGAGTGAGAGAGCGCAATGTTCACAGGTACACCCTCTTGTTTGTTCAGGCACGCACATTCTACAGTGCAATTAGAAGATTTTTTTTTTTTTTTTTTTTTTCCAACAAAAGCAGAGCCTTGAGTTCCAATCTCTCTAAAAATTGCAGGCAGTTGCATTGGAGGCAAAGCTGTAAAAAAAGTGTTTATTTTTAGTTTTGATTTGTCCTGCCGGGCTGGGAAATCGTTTTGAAGGCGTCTGATTGAGAGGGAGCGTGGTTGTCTCTGGTGTGCTGTGCTCTATGCAGTGTGTGCAGCTACAGCAGTGTATATATTTGAAAGGTTTTGACACCAATGCAGCGGGGTGGGATTAAGAAGGGGCGATGCAGAGCACAGTAATTGCTTTTAATACTGGAGATAACGAATTTCCTTTTGTTGGGTGCAGTGCATTGTGCTGCTGACTCTTTCTGCAGATTGCTTTAGCAGGCAGGCAAGCAGGTGCCATTAAAGACGCAGGGCTCCTTTTTGGCTGAGATTCCTTTGCAGTTCAGTTGGGCGCTTTCTGTCTTTGTGAAACGCTTTTTGCAAGTACCCACTCCTGCTGGAGGCGTGAGTGGGGGCCCGTTCAGATATCCCGACAGCGACTGTTTGACAGGGGGTCTAAGCATGACCGGCTTCTGATTGGTTCATGTGACAGGACTTCGAAAGGACAAATTAGAGAATTGAAATAGCAGGACCGTGGCGCTGAATGGGTTCAGAACCACAGTAGTGCTGCAGTAGATACAGCTCATATGGAGGCTCCTTCGTTCTGATGCAGTCCAGAACCAGCTCTGCGGTGGGGAGCTCCACTGCACAGTCATTTAGTTTGACTTTCCCAATCAAGAAAATGTCCAATTCAACCCCTTTCTACCTGAACCTGCCACCCTGCACTGTACTGTAAATAGCAGAGATGAAGGGCTGGTTGCTGCATGTTCTGTGACAGCAGAGCACAGCACACAATGAGGCAGGTCCACAGGGCAGTCTGGAGAGCGCTGTGTTCTGTATGCCGCATCGTTCTGCTTGTGATGCACGTTGGAAAGGAAAGCCATTCATCTGGGTCTTTTTGCTTCCTTCCCAAGCCCTCATCCCCTTTTTCCTTCCCTCTTCCTGTTTAATACAGGAGATTTAGATGCGAGAAACAGCCTAGCTTTCTGTTGTGTGGAAATTAATACGTTCCTGTCAACGCATGTCTTTGTCATTGAGTGTTTTAACTTCAGCACTATTAGGTGTGTTAAAGGGTACATGAGGACCTTTTTATTGTGTTACTATGTGTTGCTACAGCTGTTTAGGTAAGGTGTGGGTATTGTGTTAAATTATAGCCTCAAGAAGGCTTCCCATATACCCACATGGACCTCTCAGAACTACATCATCCTTCTGCTCACATATGTAACTGAGATGGATTTACCAGTGAGCAGGAGGATGATGGGAATTGTAGTTCTGAGAGGTCCGTGCGGGTACGTGGGAAGCCATCTTGAGGCAGGAAATGCAGTTTTGAAAGTGGAAGTGGCCAAAATGTAAAAATATAAAAGAAAACAATATGCACACCTTGCGTAAACAGTTGTAGCAACACATGGGGGTCATGTGATGCAAAATAAACCGCTCCTTGTGCGCCCTTTTAATAGTTAAGGATATGTGTGGAAAGAGACTGTGAATTTGTTTAAGCAAATATTGCAGGTGGCTTGCAGCTGCAGGCGCTCTTTTGCAGAGCGTTTCTAAAACTCGTGACTCGTGCTCTCCCTGGGGTTGTGTGTTGAATTCTCTAATGGGGGATGCTGCTAGATCGTGCTTTTTGTTTTTTTTATGAACTTCGTTGGCGTGCTAGCGGTTGTAGCTCTGAGGCATGTTTTTAGAGAACTCCCTATGCTTTGACACCCCACGTTATCAGCTATTCCTTTCCACGGTTTGCCCAACTGTCTTTGGTCTGCTCTGCAGTGATATCTTGAGACTGATAACACTGAATAAATACAGAGTTAGTGGATAACAAGGTTGCACTTGTGTGAGGAGAAAGAGTTGGGGTCCGAGGGGGGCAGAGCCTCCTGTAGCGCCCCCTTCCCCAGCTGCAGCCACAGCGCTTCACAATGTGTTGTCGTGGGCGAACGGAACTGCAGAGCAAGCAGAACGAAAACCGAAATCTCCCAGACGCAACGTTGCAGTCTGCTCCGAGACGTGCCGCGGAAAACCTCTTTCCCACACCCAACAGGATATCGGAGAGATTGCTGTACCTCCTGCAGTACTGTCGAACAGCTGCTGATGCTGTGCAGCTGCTTAGTCAAGAAGACTTCTTCTTTTTTTTTGTGTGTTTACTGTGTACGGACTCTCTAGCACATTGACAATGGCTTGACAGTGTGTTTCTGTGCTCCAGTGCTTCGATGTCAAAGTACATTTTGTTTATACTGTGTGTGTCAGTCCTCATTGTGTGTATGTGTCTCGGTCCTTGTGTGTGTGGGTGTGTGTGTGTGTGTGTGGGTCTCGGTCCTCGTGGCGGGTCTGTGTGCAGTGCTGGTAATCTCAGAAGTGATGGGAAGCTCATTGAAAGCAGTCTGAAGCAGTCGGTGTGTGTTGCACTGCGCGTCAGGATGTGATTTTAATGTGTCAGTAATCTCCAGGCTGCTGGAACGAGAGCCGAAAGAGAGGGAAAAGGGTTTCTGGCCAAGCGCCGGTCTGGAACTCCTGAAGTGTTTTTAAAAAAAAAAAAAAAAAAAAAAAAAACTGCTTTTGTTTTAATTGGGATTTCTACTCCTAACTTTTGTGGAAGGCGTGGAGAAACAGGCTTGTGCTGACAGTGTTATGGCACAGACTTCTCATTTTGTTTAGTCTGTCCACCCACTGAAATATATTGCAAGAGCTGCAAGATCGGTGACTGAACTCTGCACTGCTCATGCAGACTGTAACCCACCCACGATACGAACCTGCTCAAATGTAACATTCAAACTGCACTGCCTTGCAGGATAACTAACTATTCTAACGTTGCTTGTACTCAGTATTCAAAGTGCAGGGTACAAAGTTTCACGCAGTTCTGAGGATTAGTGTTGTGCTCGAAGGCTTGGGAGGCTGTGCAGTGTTCCTTTGTGAGTCCGTCCAGAACGTAGTCATAGTCATGAGATGCAGGTTATTTGAGGGACTGGAAGAGAGGGAGGGAGGGAGTGTGGTTTAATGGTAGGTACTGGGAGGGATAGAGTAACCTGGAGTTAGAGAAAGCAAAAGGGGTTTTGCTTTTTGTATGAAAGTGAAGTGCCTCTGTCTTTCTGTCGTTGCATGCTGTGCAGTTTTGATGTGAGAGGACGAGGGAGAGCTGCAGAAGGAACTGAAACCGCTGTGAGTGCACAGATTCGGAGAACAGATCACTAGCTACTTCCTGACTTCTTCCAGTCACTCTGCAGAGAGAGAAAGTCCCTTGCAAATTATTCAGTTTGTGAAATTTCCAGCCTCCCCTGATCAGCTAGTTCTCTCTATCTCTCTCTCTCTCTCTCTCTCTCTCAATATAAATTTGCTAGGCTGTCTGCCTTACACTCCCATCCTCCCACTCTACCTCTGTCCCAGTCCCGTAGCTCTAACTAATAAGCCACTCTTCCTTTTCAGCCCAGTGATCCCAGTCTTCCCTTTGCTCTGTTTGAACTCAGTAACACCCCCTTGAGCAATCTTGAGGACTGAGTGATCTGGTGTTTGTTCTTGGATCAGAAACGGCTGTCTTGCTTCTTATTGCGTTATTTGCTTTGCAGTCGCTGGTACAGACTGAGGGGGAGGGAGGAGAGCTCAGGGGGCCGCAGTCCAGCTCATTTGTGCAAATCCCTCTCTTCTGTGGAGAGATTAGAGTTCGCTCTCGAAAATAACAAACTCGCAGGGTCTAATCCCTCTAAGAGCCTTTGCACGGGGCTAGACTGCTCCCCCCAGCCTGCGATGAAGACAGCCTTCATATAGGAACGCGTGTATGTGTATGTGTGTGTGTGATTCCCTCTGCAGATTGTTTCGTTGGTCAGACTTTGTGTTTTTAACTCGTGTCGGCACACCGCTGTAGATTCGCTCCCTGTGCGACGAGTATCGGACCCCACCTGAAACAAAGCCCTGCAGCTGTATCTAGGATGGCCGGGAGGGTCATAATCCCTGCTGCACAGGAAGTCCTTTTGGTGTATATTTATATATTTAACGCCTGGTTATAACTCACTGAAGTCTGGACTTTCCCTGTAAAGTGTTGCAGCTGTCTGTTGATTACAAGGGATGCTCGGAGAGAAATGCCCTTGCCCTGGTATTCTAATCCAAGCAGTAGATGCCAGGAGTGTTAGTAATCAGGCCCTAGGTAAATCTGCTCTGAATGAACAGATCACCCTTCTCATGAAGTCACACCGTAGTCTGTGGAGTTAGGAGTTGTTTATGCAGCTATAAGGGAGGAACAATTAATTTAACCCCAAGCTCCTGGTCCTTTTAAGAATATACTAATATTCTGACACCTACCATCTGATTTTACTTGACTTAAGTGCGTGCTTGCTTGCGTAAATCCACCAACTGCGAACCAAAAGGGTGGCCCTTTTTATATGATGTTTAGACCCGCCAGTGGGAGGGGCAGTGTGTGGTTCTGCTCCGTGTTGAACACATCAATCCACCCTCCCCTGGCTCGCCGGTCCAGCTAAGAGACACCCCGCACGTCTTCACCCGCCTCAGTCCTGGGGCTATTGACAGCACTGACCCCTCTGCAAAATGGAATGGGATTCCTTCCCTGGAACAAGGCTCTCTCTCTCGCTCGCTTTGTTCTTGATTCGGTTCTATTTTTGTCTGGAACATCTGGCCGCTGATCGGCTCAGCTATCCGCATGGCTGCTAAGCTCTAGATGCTGTGATGAGGGGGGAGAGCACGCAGACTCGGGTCTGTTATTATTGAGCTTTGACTGGGAGTCAGTGGGGTGGTTTTAAAAGCACGGTCCCTTTCCTAAAACGCTGTGATTTTTTCCAGTTCTGGGTTGTGCTGATCCCTTGAAAGGTTGTTTTCATGGCCACTGTGTTTGATGATCTCTTTCTCGCCTCGAAGTCTAAAAATAAGGCTACCGAAGCGTACAGTACATGTTTATTTTAAACAAACAGTTGCCGTGCCACATGACGTCTAAATATACCTTCCTGTCTTGTGTTTGGATTCCCATGCTGACTGGCTGCGTTCACCTGCTCTTCAAAGGCGTCCTGTGCGTTTCGGTCCATCCTGTCACAGAAGCCCGCTCCACTGAACTGTCTAAAAGAACCGTCGTCAGCTCTTGAGAGATGGGGAACTCAAGATTCTAGTTTTTCAATAGGAGTGAAAGAGCGAGAGAGAGAGATGCTGTCTCTTTTGTGACAGGTTAATGGTTAATTGTTTTCTGTCATGCTACACACAAAGTGCTGTACTGCCTGTTGAAACCGGAGCATGGTAACCGATATAGCCAGCTTATTCATTTATTTTATTTTATTTTATTTTATTTAGCTTGATCTCAGTAAAATCCAATAAAATATTCCATTGTTCCAAAACATACCGCACTTCCCAGATAAGTTGTGGATGAATCCTCCCTGACGTCATGCACGGCTCTCGGAAAGCTGCTCTCTCTTGGTTTTTAATTTTGAATTCTTTCCAGGGACCAGGGTAGACTCCGCAGCGTGCTGTGAGATTGGTGGCACGGAACGATCTGTACCCTGAATTGGAAGTGATTTATCTCTTTGTCTTTCTGAAGATCAGTAGCGTGTGTCTGCAGAACGTGACGTTGGAAGCAGAGTTGCGCTGAGATCCTGCAGAATAACGCAAGCCCTTGTCGTTCACGCTCCCTGGAAACTGTCACTCTGTCCCTTCCAGGCTTTGTGTTTGCATGCAAGCTAGTCCTTTTTATTTCATGTTACAATCGGCATCTTCACCCCTCTGCCCTCCGAGGTCTGCAGGCGTCATCTGTGCTAGATAGTTCTCCATTCCCTGACGCTACAACAGGCTTGGATATTGGGAATGGGAGCCACTTCAGTCGAGGAGAATTCTGGAGCTGTGCAATTACATGCAAGCTTGTAGAAAGCAGTACTGGTTTCTTGGATGGATGGTAGGATGTTGTGTGTGAGGTTCTTGAAAAGCTTGTTCATCATCTGAACTGATGGAGACACGATGCAGATAAATCAAAGCACTCCCCCCCCCAAAACGCTGAAACAAAACCTGCATGATCAGAGCTGTGATCCCCACGAGGGTCACGCAGCCTGCCGCTACAGCGTCCTCTAGCCATGCGTGTTTATTCCAGTAGTTTGGGACGGGCAGTGCCTTATTAATCCCACTGATTGCTGCGTGGGAGGGGAGGGAGTAGCCAGACAGACGCTCTTTAATTGCTGCTGGGTAGTAAAATGTAAAGACCACGTGTACTGAACCACACCTCGGCATGTTCAGCAGCCTGTCCTGTTCAGACTGCTCTCCTGGCCTCGTTTTTGAGTTATTAGGGTTATCTGGGAGCGTTGGTAGAAATGAAGAAAGAGAATTTAAGATGTGTAATTTATTTAATTAAGAGCTTCTGGAAGTGGCCTGGTGTGATGGATTTTTGCTGGCTGGAGGATTGCACTGCAGTGTAATTGCTGCTCCAGTTATCTGAAATGGATATTGCAAGCGAATGTGTGAAGGCTCGCTCGGTCTCTCGGGCGGAGTGTGCAGGGAACTGATGTCTCTGCTCCACGCCTGCCTTCTCTGCTCTTGATTCCAAGTTAGCGCGAGAGTTTAACGTGTTTTAATTATTGTTCAGTGCTAGGACTTCTGATTTCATAACCTGTTACTTTTTACACTGGTGCATTGACTGAATGTTTGACTAGAGAATTTGAATCCAGGAATTTTGCATCGAATTCAAGTGCACCGGAGGAGGCATTTGCAGAAAAGATTTGTCGTCTTGACCTTGGGTTTTAATCATTTTCTGCGGAGGTGTTCTGAAGTTTTGGACAAACTCCCTGTAGCCTAATTGAATGAATGAGGGATTGGGATTTTGGATTTTTTTTTTTTTTTTTTTTTTACCTGATCATGACCAGGGATCACTGAGACAATCCAGTACAGCACACCCAGTACGCTCCACATAAAGCCATGGCATTGTGCTGGGGTTGAGTTGGCTGCTATTCAAGTCTTCCGACTGGGGGGGCTTGCAGCGCAGGCTGTAGAAGGCCTGTTTAGCAGGACGAAACTGTCTCGTTTGAACTATTGAACTCCTTCAGGCACACAGCACAGGGTTGCCATGCAAATATCTCTCTTCAGCTGCAAAGAAGCGTGGAGCAGCGTCTGATGCTGCTTCCTCCTAGTCCTGCGTACGCCCTGCCCTGTTTGTCCTGCGCTGGTTTAATTAATAGCGTTCTTTTAGAACGGGCAGCCCCCCTCCCTTTTTCCTCCTCCTCCTCCTCATGGCTGAAATACTTGAGATGCTTGGGACGGTGGTTACCATGGTTACCTGGCGCTTGTTGGTTTGGGTCTTTTGACAGCTTGTTCAGAAGACAGTCTTGAGCCCCCTGAGATTTGAGTGTTTCACAGGTTCTGGGTTTTTTATATATAGTTTTATTGCAGCAGAAGTCTTATTTTTTTGGTCCTGTTTTTGAGGTCAGGGCTTTGAGGTGTCGTTGAATATATTGTGTAGAAGGGAGGCAGCGTCCGACTGCCCTTTTGGATCTGTAATTTTGTTTTTTTATTTCAGATCCTCTTTTTATTAGTGTGGGTGCCCACCGCCTAGTTCTACTTGACCTGTTGACGCACAGTTCTGTGCAAAATAGTGATGTTCAGAATTAAAAGGAAGTTTTTAAATCTGACATCACTGGAAGTTTGGAAATATTTAAATGTGACTCCTGTTCCCAGAACCGGCTTGTTTTCCACTGATCAAAGTGAAGAATACAGTGGGTGGATTGAGGTTGCAAGTGGATAAACCAAAATGTGTTTTTTTTTTTTTTTTTTTTTTTTTTTTTTTTAAAAGCAGTCTCTTAATTCATCCTTGACCCCTCAATCAGGAAATCCAAAGTCTAAATGTCTTGGCTAACGCCTGCGCTGTACTTGCTTGCTTCCTCTATTTTATGAAATGAAAACTCGAGTCCTTTTCGTGCGCCTGTGCTGAATGTATCCCCCCGCATTGGCCCGGCCCTTGAAGTTTCAATGCAACGCAAGCATCGCCTTCGACAGTCTCCGCGGACATGTGAACAGCTTGAAGTGTCTCGCTATCCAAACTGGGCTGAACACGATGACTTTATTTATCCTTCATTGTCTTTTAAAAAATCCTGCTCTGTATCCCTGTCAGGTGCTGTTACTCGCTTTCAAAGGCCAGGTTTACTTTTTGGTCTTCCGCGTGTACACGACCCTCTCCCTGTCAAATTGACTGAAACCCACAAAGGGACGCCATAGATCACTGTCTTTTGCTAGATGTTTTAACTGGCCCAGTCTGTCAATAGTGCTAATTGGCCTCTGTTTGCCTTCCCCCCTTGGGACACTGTAATGAATACAAGAGTTGCATAAGGGGTCAAGTACAGTGCGCTGTTTCTAGGGTAAAATTAACTGTTGTGAAACAGACTCTTGTCTGTGGCTCTGGAAGCCTACCGCAGTGTATAGCACTAGCTGTGACTGCGCTGGCTTCAGCGAGGGCGGGCCTGTTCATTAGACTAGATCTGCACAAGCCTGGAAAAGCTTTTAGGACTGAGAATAATACATGTTTTGGCATTAAAAGAACCCAGACACACACACACACACTCTCTTTATTTTCTTTTACTGCTGTACAGTATGTGAAAATATAATATCTGCAATTTAAGAAAGCCCCACCTGCATTCTCTAAATTGTGATTGGAATTGAATTTGAAAGGATTGAACCTAAATGAGATTACATGGGAGTTAGTGCAGTGCACTGTACTGCAGTGATCTCTGGTGCTCAAGCTGGTGGTTTCATTCGCTGGCAGTGTGTGGGTCCCTTCGTTGTTAGTTCAGTCTCCCGGGAGGGGGGTAGTAGCCAATGTCCTGTCTCTCTCCTCTTTCCTACACAGTCCCAGCAGGTGTGGCTCAGCGGTGGTCCTCTCTGTCCATCTGCTGATCTCTGTGGGAGCCACTGCTTCCCATACTCTGCGTCCAACTAAAAAAATCAATGCATTCCCAGAGAATAGTTGCAATTAGTGTGAAAGGAATAGCAGATGTTTTAAAAGCCCTGGTACAGTAGTGACAAAGCGATGCTGTAGTGTAGCTGGCCCCCTGTTTGAAACGGCAGCCCTTGGAAGGGTTTCCTGTAAAATGCTTCCTGAGATGTTGATTCTAACACCCCCGCTGTTAGCAGCAGCAACGAGGGCATGTGTTAATTTGGCTTGACCTTTGTTGCCCCGTAGCGAGGGGGTCTTTCAGGTGCAGCAGGTTTAAGGAACGTCATGTGGTAGAACGCTGTAAAGGATCCTTTTTAAAGATTTCCCATGCTGTCAAACTATTCCAATCACAAGGGTGTTTAAAAATAAGTCTGTATAAATAGCGTACACAGAGCGGCGCGTCAGTTTTCCAGTGACTTGGTTTCTGATTCGCATGCAGAGTCTCTTGTGTTGCTGTGGGTGTCTGCGTGGGTGCGTCGGTTTCTTGCTCTCCGTCTGCGCCCGTTCTCCCAGCGCTGTGTTGCTGATACCCGCTCGGCAGGTCTCATGTGACGCACGGACTGCGTTGGCTTTGAGCTGGTCTGCGGAGGCTCCAGGGGAGAGTCATGTGACTGGAGCGAGGTCCAGCTCCTCTTCATTGTGACGGGAGCTGTCCCTGCGGTCAGCGGCTTCACTCACTTTGAATCGCTGCTTTCAACTAGGCAGCCCTGTTTAAGTAGGTCTTTAGAAGAAGTAAGGCTGGTTAAGACTTTGAATACACACAAACACACACACACACACACACACACACACACACACACACACACACACACACTCCCTCATACTCCTGCACTATTAATGTTGCATGTAGTCTGCTCCCAGGATCCACTGCTTTGTGTACTGCATTCTGGAATTGAGAGAGAGAGAGAGAGAGAGAGCGAAAGCCCTGTCATGTATTGTAGAATTGAGAGAGAGAGAGCTCTATCGTGCATTCTAGAATTGAGAGGGAGAGCTGTCGTATTTTCTAGAATTGAGAGGGAGAGCTGTCTTGTATTCTAGAATTGAGAGAGCGCTGTCTTGTATTCTAGAATTGAGAGAGAGAGCTCTGTCATATTCTAGAATAGAGAGAGATATCACATGTCCTTTTCCCCTTGCTTTCCTCCAAGTCTTTGCAATGTTTCATTCAGCCAACACCTTCTCCTTTATCTTTACAGCGATGGTGCTTGCTGCCAGCGCCACTGACTGACGCAAAATGGTTCCTTCTTGGCTGCCCAGTAGTTTGTTCATTTTGTGGGGAGGTTACTGTGTGTTACAATTTTAAAATGCATTGTAATGTGACCTATTTGGTTTTGTAACATCGTTTAACACCCCCCTGGGCTCCAGAGCAGAGAAGGGCGATTTAGCCGGCTGCGTCGAACAGCACGTGCGGTCGCTGTACCCGAAAGGAAAAAAATAAACAGAAGAATTAAAATTCAACCTTTTGAAAGCAGCCAAGCATGGCATGCTGGGCTCTGCTCCAGCAGAAGTAGGTTATTCGATAACATCTTCAGTGCACCGCGCCAGGCAAAAGCAGAGAAGAAAAGGCTGGTTTTTTTTTGGTTTTATTTCCCTGCAGGGCTTGTATAAAAGCGTCCTGTAATCACTGGAACGCTGCATCGCATAACGCTGTTTTATTAGGATGGATCTCCACTCAAGTCTGCAATTAGTGGCCAGACTCTGTCCCTGCAGCATGCATTTATGGGTGAGCTTGGAGGCTGGCTGTGCCGGGCAGCTACAGTGGCATTCGGCTGCTTTTGATTTCTCTATTTTTACATTGTGAAACTGAATTAAAGGGGGAGTGAGTTGTGGGTTGCTTGTCAGAAAGTGTATACACTGGGGACAGCTGTAAATAAGTGATGTTGGAACAGTGCCGAGAAGAGAGCACACTGGTGCACCACCTATAGTGTGTGTGTGTGTGTGTGTGTGTGTGTGTGTGTGTGTGTGTGTGTGTGCGTGTGCTTCATGAACTCCCGAGGCAATGTGAAGAATATAGAACCTCGCCTCCCGGTATGGTTCTAACTTTGTGATGTTAAAAAAATGTTATTACAGTTTCTGAATTTGGAGCCAGATCAAATAAATGAGGCTTTTAATATCTATCCAAAGAGGCTGCTTAAGCCGGGACGGGATAGGGTTTTAAATTTTTCACAAGCACAGACGCATTCGCCTAACGAGCTGTCGGCTTCAGAATTGAATTTGAACCCTGCGGGTTCTCGCTCCTGGCAGTGCCATCTGGTTTACTGGCTGTTTCTGCGAGGTTAGGGGGTTGGATGCATTTCAAATTTTTGGGGTGTTTTGCCTAACGCAGTAAATTACTGAAATGTGTGCTTGCAAAGGATTTTTCTCCTAAAGCATTTTGGACAGCTGTGTGTTCCAAACAGCCATTCAAGAGAATGTATAGGCACTTGTATTTATCCTGTGCACAGGCATGCACAAGAATACATGGTGCATGACTTTTTCAGCCTGAAAAAAGAAACAAGGACCAGGGGTCACAAATGGAGTTTAGAAAAAGGGGCATTCAGAACAGAAAATAGGAGACACTTTTTTACACACAGAATTGTGAGGGTCTGGAATCAACTCCCCAGTAATGTTGTTGAAGCTGACACCCTGGGATCCTTCAAGAAGCTGCTTGATGAGATTTTGGGATCAATAAGCTACTAACAACCAAACGAGCAAGATGGGCCGAATGGCCTCCTCTCGTTTGTAAACTTTCTTATGTTCTTATGAGTAGTTCGTCTCTCTCTCTTATTGTTTGCACCACTCCTGTGATCCTCGGCAAAGTCTCTGCTTCTGTTCTCTGGGCAGTTGTTCTGCAGCGTGTGTTTGCTCTACAGAAGCACCCCTGTGCCCAGCGATGCTGCAGCCACCTCCCTTTAATCAAGCTGCGGCTGGTAGACTGAAAGCAGGGTTGGCTCTCTCTCCCTTTGCCCCGAGGACTGGAACATTTGGAAAGCGCTGGAGCTGTTGGCAGCCTCCCAGCCAGGCTTCAGTACCCAGCACTCCTGAAACCACGTGCGCTGTGGTTGTGCCGAGAGATTAATGTGTTTCACCCAGTGATCGGCTCAAGGCGATGTGCTGATTTCTTTAACTGATGGCACACTCTGCTTTTATATATAAAAAAAAAGAAAATCAGACAGTGTTTACTGAACACAAATGTCTTAAATTAATACAAAAGGTTTGCGTTGACTGAGCGTGTAGATTGTGATGCCTGTATTAGGATCGTGGGTCCTGTGAAAGCCTGTCCTGTTCTGATCCTATAGGATCGTGGGTGCTGTGAAAGCCTGTGGGAGGGTGCAGCTGTGCCTGTGATTCTGTGCTGATCCCTGTGGAGGGGGAGGTGTGAGGCACGGCTGCACCTGTGTTAATAACACGATGAGTGCATCAGGGTTGAGGATGAGCCAGTGCTGTCCGAACACTGGGAGGAATGGGGGAGGTGACGGGTTGATTCACAGGAAAGGAGAACAGATCTTAGGAGAGAGATGTTTCTCAATGTTGTTTTATTATTTTTTATAACTATACGTGACTGCTTCTTCTCAGTTATCTGGATGTGTGATTCAAGTGCACTTTTGAAGTAACTTGCAAAAAATGATGGTGATTAAGTAGATTGAAGAAGAAAAGTCCTTTTCTTCAATCAGTTGTTAGGTTTATTGAAATATGCAGGGAGTCTGGTCCCAGGTACAGGACAAACAGAATACTCATCATTACAATGTTTGCATGACATTAAATACCCTTCTGTGTAGATGGTCCACCTCCCCTTTCTCTGACACTTAACCAATTGTTAAGGTAATTTAATTTATTGTGTGAGTGTGTGTGTGTCTGTGTGTGTAGTCTAGTGTGACAACCTCTGAACTCAGTGCTTTCTTCACACTCCTGGAGACAACAGGTCCATACATCTGCCTTTTGTTATCTTCTTGCGACCCCCTTTGATCCTAGTAGCATTATCTCCTTCGATCTCTCTGAAGTCTTTAGAGCCTGTTCCCTTCTAGTCCACAGCATTGTTATCTCGTTAGCTTGCAGTCAATGTTGGGCAAGAGCTTGTAGATGCAACGTCTCTATCAGTGGTTAGCAGTACTGCAATTTGAACCAAACAGTCTGCTATCTGAAATATTAGTCTCTTTTCAGAAAAGAACACCAGTATAGCTCTGCCAGTCCACATGCGTAGCAAACTGCTAATCAATTCTCGATCCATGTTTTCCAACATCTTTTATGATTAATAATGTGATCAGAGTGGCGATTGCATTGTGCTGTGTAAACATTTCCGAGTGCTGACATCACTTCCTGCCCACAATGGGGCGGCTTGGCTGGTGTAGACGGACAGGAAATGGTCTCTTATCCGGAGTCTCCAGATTTGCTGCAATTTCTTTCCTGTGATTTCTGAATACATGCTGGTAATAAAGTTGCTCTGGCACTGGGGTGGAGACGCCAAATAAGAGACAACCGAATGCTCACATTACCACTGTGGACCTTAGTGAGACAATGAATGCTTCTCTGCAGGGATTCGGTTCACAGTGGCCCCTATGTGACGTGAACACCATGTTAGGGCATTGGGAGGTTGACCATGCGACTCCATGTGTTAGCGACTGCATCCAGACTAGCGAACAATCCTTTCATAAAAGTGACTTCACAAGAGCCCTGCACTGGCAGTAAGGAAGGACAGAGGGGTCGTTATATTTAGCCACGGTCAAATCAGAGGTCTGCAAAACCATGAATCTTGACTCCTCCTGTTTTTAAGGAGTTCAGTACGCCACCAACAGCCCACCACTGTACAGTATATCCCCTTCAGTCACTGCGTGTGTAATTTGTAGCATGTTAACTTTTTTATTGTGTATCTCTGTTGATGCACATGTGTGTTTTTCAAGGTAATGGCAGTGCAACTTCTCCAACTCCAGAGAGTTCACACAAAGGGTTTTAAAAATGGATGACCGAAGGGGATATGAGAGATCTGAATACCCTTCGTGTTTATAGACTAGAACAGGGAGGACCCTGCGGAACTGCAGTCTGCTCTCCCTGCCAGTGAAACGGAGTCCCTGATTCCTGTTTCCGGAAGGAAGGATCACATTGCCAGCTCAGGAATGGCTGGCCTGCCTCATTGCTTTAGACCCCCCCCTGCAGTAAACTCCAGTTAATCACTCACTTGGCTCTGGTGCACCTGTCCTGCTGCCTGTTGAATTGCTAGAAGGGGCTGGAAAGAAGAAACGCACAAAATTCGTTTCAGAAGCGTGAACGTTTTATACACCTATAAAAATAGAGAAAGATGAAGGAAGCAATAATACAAAATAAAATTAAAAAAAAACTCTAGGCTATATATGTACAGAGATTTTTCTGGTACATGTACATTTCATTATATAATTTACTGTACATTTTGTGAATTGGTTTTATTTTGTGTGCGGTGTGGTGAATGCGTCTGCAGGTTTAGACTGTAGCTCCCCTATCGAAGCTGTGTGTGTGTGTGTGTCCTCCCTCAAGGACAAACCCTGCAGGACTACAGGAACCCTGCTGTCTCCACGCTGGTTGCCGCGCCAGTGCCAAGCTATATCCCGAATCCCAGGGGCAGCTTCTGGGGAGATTGCTTCTGGTTTACCTGTGATTCTGGCTTCCAGGACCTGTAATCTAAAGTCAGGCATGCAGAGCGCTCGGAGGCGTGCGTGCGTGCGTTCACACTATGCTGCGGTTATCAGCAGGTCTTATGATTTTCTTTATTCCTCCAAATTGGAAATCCTTTATGTGTTATTATTATTATTGATAGTTAAAATGATAGCCATTCCAGTCCAGAGATGATAGATGAAGAGAAGGCGAGGCAATACCTTTTATTGGACTAACTAAACAATAATTAACATCAATCTCTCCCTTTCACCTGAAGAAGAGGTCTTGAAAGCTTGTGATAATTAATTGTTTAGTCAGTCCAATAAAAGGGTTCACGTCTCCTTCTCTTTTGTCTTTATATCAGTTAGAAAGCATGCTTTCCTGGTGCCATACAGAAATAAAGCCATTGTTTACCATGACCTCTCTACATCATGCAAGAATAAACCATGGATTGAATAGAAACGATAAGTCGTTGTCATGCCATCAAACACCTATAAATACCTCCAATGTTTTGATTCAGACACATGCTCCCTTGAGGAGAGATGTACAACATATCGAAACGTTGGTCAGCTTTCTCTTTCTCTAATCTATATCTCTCCAAACCCTGCCTCTGTGGGACTGTCAGTAAGGTTCACCTGGACGTACTAAGAGTGCCAGTTTGCTTGTTCTTTGGATTAAAAGCCTGCTGCTCAAATATTAAATTCCAATCCTGTGGGATTAGAGCCGCAGGGGAGCTGAACCAATGCTGGAGAGGGGTGTTTTCATTCCACCCCCCCCCACGCTGCATGGTACGGTCGTCGGGTTCTAAGTTGTTAACTCTAGATAATATTTACATAGGAAATGCTTTCTTTTTTTATTTTTTAAACTCCATGGCGCATACCCAACTGTTTTGTTGACGCTGAATCGTTGATCTTTGGAGACCTTACTGGGCACAGTTTAGGGGTAGCAATCGGCTATTGTACTAGGAACTGGACAAGAATTGATGGGTTGAATAGCCTGTACTTACGTTTTTGTGCAAATGTCACACCTGTAGATCTCCTGTGCTTTTTAACACGACTCTGCTGCTGTATAAGTGGAAGGAGACATTGCTGTCCTGTCTGTCTCCTATCGCTCCAGTGACCCGTGAGGATTCCTCCGCTTTGACGTCTTTCTCCTCTTGTCCCCCGCAGGCTCTGGCAGCGAACGCAGGCACGGGGTTTGCGGTGGCCGAGCCCCAGGTGGCCATGTTCTGTGGGAAGCTCAACATGCACGTCAACATCCAGACCGGCAACTGGGAGCCAGACACCTCGGGCACCAAGAGCTGCCTGGGAACCAAGGAGGCCGTGCTGCAGTACTGTCAGGAGGTAAGATGGCGGGACGCCAGGGCATTGTGACATCACTTTCAGAGCTGGGGGCAGGCAGCCAAAGGTATAGAACTGAAGTTTGCTCTCCCTTAAATCACACAAACCTGCCAAAACAGTCCCTAATGTAATAGCTGTGGGACGGTACAGCCAGACTTTTAATTCAGACCACTTTATTTCCAGAGGTTTGCATTGAATAGTTTAAACGGTAGGCTGATGCATTTGCAAACCTGTTTTTCTTCGAGCAGCTGTAGCCTGAATTCAGTCCGCTCTCTTGCAGTACTTCCACTACTAGATATTATGATCCTGTTTTACCCTCCAGATATCTCTTTTGTTCAGGTTTAGATCTGGCATGAAGGAACACCTCGACCGGACTGCTTGAATAGACTTTCCAGGGCTGCTCCCTCCCTCGCTGGAGCCCCAGTAGTGTCCTCTCTGATTAGACTGCGATGATATTCCTGATCCTCATCTCTTGCAATCGAGCGCTTGTAAAAAGGGCTTCAGAAAGGGCTATTTACCCTTTTTTTTTTTTTTTTTTTTTTTGGACAACAATAAAACAATTAAAAGAAGCCCTTTTGTTTCTGTGACGCGATCCCTGCTCTGCTGTTTTCCACTAGTGCTGTATTTTGGAGCGTATCACTCCAGCATCAATTTGAATTTATTCAGCTGGGTGTAATGAACGCTTGACTGATACCTTTGTAGAAACGAGGAAAGTAAAATGAATAAAACGGCAAATAACTTAATTTAGAACTGTGCTTGTCTGTCTACAGATATCGATTTAGACATTAATTAGACCTTGTAGATTGGGGCTCATTTCACCATTCCCAGTGAAACAATTGAAGTGTCAGCTGCTTACATTTGTGGTGATTTGCAGCTCTCCACAAAGCTATAAATATGCAGGATAGATAAACTTGTGATTTTTATTTTTCTTCTTTACAACATTATACAGGAGTTGTTTCAATATAGCCTAAATATTTTAACATGTGTGCACTCTGTGTGAACCCGGGGCCAGAAGGAGCTGTGAAGTCTGGCTGTGTTTTCCAGTCGACTCCAAAGATACAAGCACATGTGTCTTAAGTTTCATCTTGTTTATTCTTAAAATAGAATGATTTCAGTTGGAATTGAGCAGTGTGGTTAGGGGTGGGCAGTGTGTATTTCACTGGGGAGAGAGGGAGGGAGGCAGTGGCAGTGTGGTTAGGGGTGTGCAGTGTGCATTTCACTGGGGAGAGAGGGAGGGAGGCAGTGGCAGTGTGGTTAGGGGTGGGCAGTGTGTATTTCACTGGGGAGAGAGGGAGGGAGGCAGTGGCAGTGTGGTTAGGGGTGGGCAGTGTGTATTTCACTGGGGAGAGAGGGAGGGAGGCAGTGGCAGTGTGGTTAGGGGTGGGCAGTGTGTATTTCACTGGGGAGAGAGGGAGGGAGGCAGTGGCAGTGTGGTTAGGGGTGGGCAGTGTGTATTTCACTGGGGAGAGAGGGAGGGAGGCAGTGGCAGTGTGGTTAGGGGTGTGCAGTGTGTATTTCACTGGGGAGAGAGGGAGGGAGGCAGTGGCAGTGTGGTTAGGGGTGTGCAGTGTGTATTTCACTGGGGAGAGAGGGAGGGAGGAAGTGGCAGTGTGGTTAGGGGTGGCAGTGTGTATTTCACTGGGGAGAGAGGGGGGGAGGAAGTGGCAGTGTGGTTAGGGGTGTGCAGTGTGTATTTCACTGGGGAGAGAGGGAGGGAGGCAGTGGCAGTGTGGTTAGGGGTGGGCAGTGTGTATTTCACTGGGGAGAGAGGGAGGGAGGCAGTGGCAGTGTGGTTAGGGGTGGGCAGTGTGTATTTCACTGGGGAGAGAGGGAGGGAGGCAGTGGCAGTGTGGTTAGGGGTGTGCAGTGTGTATTTCACTGGGGAGAGAGGGAGGGAGGCAGTGGCAGTGTGGTTAGGGGTGTGCAGTGTGCATTTCACTGGGGAGAGAGGGAGGGAGGCAGTGGCAGTGTGGTTAGGGGTGTGCAGTGTGTATTTCACTGGGGAGAGAGGGGAGGGAGGAAGTGGCAGTGTGGTTAGGGGTGTGCAGTGTGTATTTCACTGGGGAGAGAGGGAGGGAGGCAGTGGCAGTGTGGTTAGGGGTGTGCAGTGTGTATTTCACTGGGGAGAGAGGGAGGGAGGCAGTGGCAGTGTGGTTAGGGGTGGCAGTGTGTATTTCACTGGGGAGAGAGGGAGAGAGGAAGTGGCAGTGTGGTTAGGGGTGTGCAGTGTGTATTTCACTGGGGAGAGAGGGGGAGAGGAAGTGGCAGTGTGGCTCTAAGATCACCGATCAGTGTTTTTAAAGAGAATGAAGAAAACCAGTTGAGGGACGTGGTCATTCTGTAATGACTGTAATCGGGAGCCTTGGATTCACGGTGCAGCTGCAAATCCACACAAGCCTTCTACTGTGTTACGAGTGCGCTGTTCCTCGGCACTGTAGGGTTTTACCTCTTGGGGAATTTTGTGCATTGCAGATACAGTAAAGCAACAAACATTCATTTTAAGCAGTAGGTGGTTTTTAAATTTTAAACAGTAGGTTTGTTTTTTTCTGGAGATGCAATTTGCATACGTGAAACTGGATTTCCATGAACCATTTGCATAAAGAAATGTATTTTAATGAGCTGCTTGAATCCTCGCTCGGCATGTCCGTCTCGCACGAGAACTGCCCTGATTTTACACCACTCGTCAGCAAACTGATATCACCCCTTGTTTTGCTTTGCATTTGGATAAAATCTGATCGGCTCTGCTTCATACAAATGCAGGTATGTCTTGGTGCAATTGTCATGACTTTATTCTGAGGATCCCCTGTGCGTGTGTGCTGGCTGGTATTGCACTAGGCTGCCGATCAATAAGCAATGTGTTCGGCGAATGTGATCATTGAAGCGCTCTCCGCTATGATTCGTTCATTCTATTTCTTCTTAATGTTGCAGATGTACCCTGAGCTGCAGATCACCAATGTTGTGGAAGCCAACCAGCCAATGAGGATTGAGAACTGGTGCAAGAAGGGGAAGAAGCAGTGCAAAGGCCACGCCCACATCGTCGTCCCCTACAAATGCCTGGGTGAGTCCTGCTTGTGATTCAGCTGCCCCTCATCCTGCCTGGCATTATACACACATGTGTAACAGATACATGATTCACTGGCTGATTAGCTATAGCTGTTAAACACTCAGTAGAACTAAAATCAAATATTACAAGAAGTCTGATCCTGCACAATGCCCGGGGTGGGGAATAAGACTCCTATTGCATAGCAGTTTCACCCAGTCCAGTTTGTAATACAAGCTTGATTAAACCCAGTGTCTAGGTAACACGCTCAGGTGTGTCCTGTTAACCTCCTAGTAAAACCAGGAATGGATCAAACTGCTATGCAGTGGGAGTCTTTATTTCCAACGCTGAATGAGAAAACGCTTCTGGAAGTCATTGATTCTACTTGAAGACATTGAAAGGCTCCTCGTCGAAATGATTTATTTAGCTTGCCCTGCAAGTCCTGAAGGATTCTAATCGGCTGTGCAAAGCCAGCAGGAAGTGTCGACTCTCACCTGAGTTGTGCTCTCTGTAGGTGTGGTTGTGTTTGATCGATCAGACCGTGCTTTTAGTGCGTGTTTCCTGGTGCCTCTACTGCATTGCGTCTCCCTGTGTTTCTGACGCTCTGATAGGGCCGATTCTCCTTTCCGATTCATGCTGCTCTCAGCAGTCGCAGCGGTTTGCCTTCCCTTCACGGAGCACCAGAACCCTGCACTGAATGGACAAAAACGCTGTTGGCGCCTTTTTCAGGTTATGTGTTTTGACAATGCGTTCCAATAAAAGGGACACAGACTGCTGTGAAGAGCCCTGCGCTGACAGCATGGGGCCCCTCCCCTGTCAGCTGACTACTGTGAAGGGCCCTGTGCTGACAGCATGGGGCCCCTCCCCTGTCAGCTGACTGCTCTAAGGGTTGTGGAGATCACTGCATTTGAACACTGGCATCAGACTGCATTAGAAACAGTGGTTCAGCTACAGGGCTCTGCAGTGAGAGAATTAATTCACAAACACGTGAGCACCACCCCCCCAGGCAAGCATAGCTTCGGGATATCTAGTGGAGGAGTTTGTGACGCAGCTTTGTGTTTTACTGGTGCTACAGCAGGACTAGATTGATGTAACACCTAGAAACTGTAATCCCAAGAGGAGTTAACTTTCCTCCCACTCCAATACTGCGCACAGAGCACCCTTGTCACTTTCACTGTGCCAGGATTCAATGCACCGCTTCACAGCAAGCCAATGCAGTGACCTTAAAACTGGAGAAACCTGCCAAAAACCCTGTGTGCGAGTCACTCCCTTAACAGCCATACAAAAATAAATAATGAAAGAAAATAACGCGCTTAGCCTTTTAATCTCACAGACTTGCTGAGTGGATTTCTACTAAACTTAATCATTCTGTCTGATGATGTTTTTTTTGAAAGGGGTAAAATAAGATGGCTTGTTGCAGGACCCTGTGTGTACCGTGGCAGGGTGGTTTTCAGATCTGATGCTTGAATTTGTGCCTCGATGTAGAGAGCAAGCACTTACCCCCCCATCCCTGATGGAGCGGTGTGCTTTATGGGATGGAAAAGCTATTAGCGCTGTCGCTGAACTGTGAAATGGGCTGACAATGGAGCCGGCAGCGCAGAGGACCGCGAGGGGGGGGGTTTGCTGACTGTGCGGATTTCTGATGAACTGACATCAGCTTTCATCTAGTCTGTTTTATTTTCTCACTTTTCAGTGGCAAACATCATAAATGATGTGAGCAGAAAACACACCTTTAATTTGCTATCTGATATCCCCACTATAAGACTTCCCCAATATGCATGGTGCAGCTCCTACCCTGGGGTCTGTTTGCCCAGCTCGGTGGGTCAAAAGTAAAACTCGTGACTTTTCCCCCAAAGGTCAGCCTTGGACATGGGGTTGGTCAGCGGGCAGCCTGGTTTGCATTCTAACCCTCTCCTGGCTGTGGGTCATTAACCGTGAGAAGAGGTCTCTGTTAAGTCTGCTTGAGACCAGGTGTCCCTCGAGTGGCTCATCCAGTGAAAGCCCTGCTGTGGGGAGCGCAGGATGAGTCGCACAGCTTGGACGCTGCCCGTTTGCGTCCAGGCCGGGCAAAGAGACAGAACTTTTGCTACAACTCAGAAGGGGGTGTCACATTGTTTCTGGCTCTCCCGGGGGAAACAGGCAGGGATTGCTTCTCTTCATCGCGCAAACAGCGAACCCTACCGGGCACACACGGAGCACATTCAGAGTGAATAAGAGGCAGGGCTGAGCTCTGTTCTCCGGGATCCACCTCTTCTCTGGACTGCTCGGCATAAAATCGATTCTGGCTTCAGGCTCGTGAGATCGGAGGGCGCTCGCACGCCCTCAGGACGGCTGTGCTGTGTGGGGACTCAATGCACGAGGAGACAAAACAAAATTGGACATTCCAAATTGAGGGGAAAACCAAATAACACAATGATTAGTCACTCGAAATTTTAAAGGTAAAAATATTTTTATTTCAGACTTAGATCCCTTCAAAGCCCTTATTGTGATTGTCAAGCCTACACTCTCTCTTGTATTCATATCTGCACAGCAACATGTGACAGTCTGTGGGAAACCAGTATTCATCTTCTAAATAGAATTGTGGAGGTCAAATACTGCCTTCCCCATCATTAGAAACCCCAGCCAAGTAGCTGAATGCTATCTGCAGTGTTTTTTCTTAAAGAAACGTGTGCAGACAATGTGTCGTCTGTTATCTGAAACAAGGGAAGCAGAAATGACCTTCATCCCAGCAGAATGTAATAAATCCGGTAGATGGTACCGATTTTGCATTACTGTTGCTTTGAGGGTTTATTTTCCCCTTGGCAATTATTGAAAAGAAATATACCAAGCACTCCGCTCTCATGTTTGAGTCCCCTGTAAGCCTTGCACCTTGCTAGCCCACGGCATGAAGGCTTCACGTCTCGCTGTTGCATGGTCACGTCTTGTTCGTGTAACCGCAGTGTAAGAATGTGATGTGAACAGGCTAATGCTACCCACTGAAGTGGTGCTAATTGTCTAGTTGTCGGGTGCCTCTGCAGACCACTTTAACATTGCAAGTCGTTTTCTGGCAACTTCCGAACAAGCTTGCGCTTGCTTCAATTAAAGGCTGTTGATCAGCTGAGCTTGGTCTGCATAATTAGAAAACGGTCTGGGTATCGAGGAAGGGAGGGGGGCTGGAACACACAGAGGATTGAAATGTGAATTGTCCTTCGCGACACAATTAGAGCTGTAACCTGCACCCGTTGTGTTCAGATGGAAGTGGGGACATACTGGTACACAGCGGCAGTCTCATTTCTACAGACCCGCCCCATATTATAAAACCTGTGTTCCTTACGGTCGTGCGTGTGCGTCTGGATAGCGGTCAGTCCAGTCATGCTGCAGACAGTAAGGGTGCAAAGCAGTCTCTGGGTAGTCTGCTTCACTGCTGTGTTTAGCTTATTCATGTGCATTGATTTATTTACTGTGGTGGGCTATTGATTCCTTGCAGCCTGATCTGTTTAAATGAATCCGTTCCAGAAGTGGAGGTTGATGGAGAGCTTTGCAGTGGGAGAGAAAGGGGGAGGCGGGGCAGGCAGGTAACTGCAGGACTGCAGAAAGCATCATGGTCTTGAAGAGGTGCGTTGTCTGCAGGCACAGGTGGCAGGAGGAGCGCATTGCTGCCCAGGTTTGGGTTGAACACAGATTTATTAAATTGCCTCTGTGAAATAGATCGAGGGGTGTTATGACGGCTCGTTGCGGCTTTTCATCATTAAAAAGCAATTCTGGCTTTGAAGCAGGCTTGCCTTTCCCCGAGAGAGCTCCTCAAATGGTGCACTGCTTCCATGTGGGGAAACAGAAAATCTATGAAATCCATTAACGTTTGCATGATTTATTTAGCTTCTGTAATTCGATTTTTATATACTGTAGAAAACTAAACTGCAGATCAGTTTCTTCTTTATTTCTTATCCAGGGCGACTTACAATTTGTTACAAAGCATCACATTACAGAGTATCCTATTACAGATAATAGCAGTTAAAAATCAGTAGCATAAAGATCACATTCAAATAAGAGCAAAGAATAGAGAATGCAGTAAATAATTACATAAGAGCAGGTTCGACGAAGGGCAGTTACAATATTTGCTTCTGTGAGTAAAGTCCAGTAAGAGCACGTAGTGAGTACGATGAATGGATGAGAATGATTTCAAATAAGAGCATTTACAAAAAACCTGAATACGGATACCTAGAAGAATAAAATCAAATACAAGATCCAGGAAGTAGTTAGAATGAAGAGCAGTAGTAGAATACAGCAAGGTCTGGAGCAGCCCAGTGCAGGTATAAGATGATGCAAGTACTGGTACAGAGAGAGAGAGAGAGAGAGAGAGAGAGAGAGAGAGAGAGAGAGAGAGAGAGAGAGAGAGAGAGAGAGAGAGAGAGAGAGAGAGAGAGAGAGAGAGAGAGAGAGAGAGAGAGAGAGAGAGAGAGAGAGAGAGAGAGAGAGAGAGAGAGAGAGAGAGAGAGAGAGAGAGAGACGACCCACCCAGTTTGGGTTGAGCTGTCTTGCAACCTCACCACAAACCACACACAGGGCGTTGAAACCATGCAGGGACAGGACTTCCCATGGTTCTACAGTGGTTTGTGTTTTTGTTGTATTCTTGCTGCTTGGCATATCTATTGGGCTTTCCCATGGTTTCACAGTGCTTTCATTATGCTTATATTGCACCTGCTGTGCTTCCTCTATGGTACTTTTTTAAAAAGGGTAATGGTGGTCGCCTGGCCTGTGTAAAAAACAGTCCGCACCCATCCCGGGAAAGCCCTTGTTTTTAAACGAGGAGTCGTGTTTAAACCCGACCCTCTCGCCTCTGACTCTAGGGGGCAGGCTCTCTGCCCCGCTGCTTTTGTTCTGAAGTGTTTTTGTAACACAAGCGCTGCCTGTAAATCTGCTGAGCTCCCAAACAGGACCTGCCAACGCTGCGAATTCCCCGGAGCCTGGCATGGGGCGTCTCAGAAATGAAAAGTACAAATACTTGCTTTATATCGTGGTTTTACCAGTTTCCTCCTGTGCTTTTTATCATGGTTTCCCACAGATTACCATGCCTTTCACAATGCTCTACCACACTTTACTACACTTTCCTATCCTTTTACCACAGTTTGTGGGCGACTGTACAGTGCATCTTTCTAAAGTCACTTAAATCATTAAAAACCCTTCATGTTTTTGGGACACTTAAAGTAGCTCTGCCTTACACAATTGAAAATGGCGCACCTGTGCTTTTTAAATGACTAGGAAGGTTTTCTATAAAAAAAAAAAAAAAAAAAAAAACCCTTTGCTCAAATCTATAGGCCTGAGGTTTACCAGCACTGATCGAACCCAGATCCCTTCCTTTAAGGACCCTAATCCCTGTGCAGTGACAGTGTTTCCTCCTCCTTGATCCTCTGACAGCCCCTGAACTCTCGTTTTTGTGTTCTGCAGTGGAAAGCTGTTTTTGTTTTTAAAGCTTGATGCTGCGTTTCATTATCCAGGTTTCTTTGATGGATCTGTGTTGGAGAACTGACTCGTACACTGAGCGCAACTCGGCTCGCCCTGTTTTGATGCGGAGAGCGCTTCATCTGAGCTGTCTTCCCCTCTGCCCGTTTTTTTTTTTAAACAAAACGATATTTGAAAGACGGAACGGTACAGCTTTGCAGCTGCGCTGGTGAAAACAATTTCAAGAGTAACGATTTTCTCTGCCGGTCTATCTTCTTTTTATAGACTAGCTGTCTGTCTGGGGAGCGCTTTGAGCGGCTGCAGAAGGAATAACTGTCTGCTCCATTAGAATCCTAAAACTGCACAGGAACGTGTATAAAATCAAATAGGGGTCTGTTTTCAAGCCCAGGGTTGACAGTTTCATCGGGGCAATTCTAGCAGCTAGAAGGAATGAGCTGTGCTTTTTGGCTGGTTGCTAAACACAGTTTTTTAAATTTTAATTTTATTCCTTAGATTTCTCTGCCCTTAGGGCTGAATCTTCCACCTAGTTTGAGATTAGTAGAGGGTTTGATGGCTCCTACAGCAGCCTTATTCAATTATTTCGCTTGATTTAATGTGTCGGCACTTTGATCGTAAATGCTACGTAGATATGCAGGGATAGAAGTAATATACTGCAGTTTCACCCACTCTAGGTTTTACTACAAGCTTGATCTTAGCCATTGTGTATCAGAGCAAGCTCAGGTGTGTGTGATTAAGCTCTTAATAAAACCAGGAATGGATCAAGCTGCTGTACAGTGGCAGTCTTAGTCCCATCCCTGATATGGTGATCATCACCCCCCTAATAGCCCCTCTCTCCTGTTTGCAGTCGGTGAGTTTGTGAGCGACGTGTTGCTGGTTCCTGAGAAGTGCAAGTTCTTCCACAAGGAGAGGATGGACGTGTGCGAGAGCCACCAGCACTGGCACGGAGTGGCCAAGGAGGTGAGGCACGGCACTGCAGAACACAGCGAGATCCACGCAGCCTGAGCACGAGACTGCAAAGCATTGTGCATTCCAGAGTCGAAAGCAATATCCTTACCAGAAAAGAACAGTCGAAATTAATAATGGAACAGCAATCGGAATCTCTGGAGATAATAATAATAAATACGATAAATGAAAAACAAACCCAAAAGATGATGCTGTGTTTTTAAAACTTAGGTCAAGAGCGCTGAGAAAAAATGAGAGTAAACTAACCAACGCTGTCTAAAAGGTTTCCAAGAACTACAATCTTGACTGAATGACTCAGGGTGGGCTTTAAATAAGTCCTTTTTTTTAACACAGTCCTAAAAGCAAGAGCCCTCTTAAATCCATCTGAAAGGGCTGTGTGAGTCAGGAGGTCTCCAGTGTTGTAATACTGTGCCCTTGCTGCAGGCCTGCTCCAGCGACGTGATGATCCTGCACAGCTACGGCATGCTGCTGCCCTGCGGCGTCGACAACTTCCACGGCACAGAGTATGTGTGCTGCCCTCAGAACAGGCTGGGAGACGAGCCCAGCCTGCCCCGAGAGAGCCCTGCCCAGGAGGAGGAGGAGGAGGAGGAGGAGGGGAGGAGGGACGAGGAGGAGGAGGAGGAGGAGGAAGATGATGATGATGATGAGGATTTCATGGCTAAGAGGTAACTTGTGACCCCCTGGAGATTAAAAGGACTATATGATAAGTGTTTAATGCTGGCTTAATAGCCACAGTGTACAGGTGACAAGCTGCTGTGCAAAATGAGTCTTCTTTCTATCTCTGTATTGTAATGACCTCTTGTCTTGATGCATGATATTTGCTGCTCCTTTTAAGAATGACAGATGCTATATCGGTATTGGACTAATGGAAAAGTAGAGCAATGGCAATATCAAATGTATTTTTGGTAATGTGTCGTCATCCTTCAGTCCTGAGCTTGCCGGTATATTGATTCAAACGTTTCCTAGTTTTTCGTAGAATTGTCTGCATGCAGTTTGCAGTGTGTGTTGTGACCCGCACACTGTGACATGCATCGCAACCCTAATGCGCCCGTTTATGTCGGTCAGTGAGGTGCCCACAGAGACCGGGCGTGACGAGGGAGAGGAAGGCGCGAGGGACGAGCCGCAGGAAGAGCAGGAGGAGGAAGAGGAGGATCTGGACTATGTGTACGAGGACGAGGAAGAGAAGGACTACAGAGACACCGAGGGACTCAAGACCACACAGGACAGGAGCCCCGCAGACAAGGAGTCCCAAGATCTCAAGGGTATGTGAGTGGGCTCACCTTGGGAGGGCAGGGCCAATGACAGGGGTGTGTGAGAGGGCTCACCTTGGGAGGGCAGGGCCAATGACAGGGTGTGACAAAGTGGCAGAGTGGATAGGTGCAGGAGTGATGCAGTGTGTGAATGAAGCAAACAGAGAGGATTGTAGTCTGGTTTGGAAAAGGTTTATTTATAGTTTCCAGGTCTGGTGACCAAACGGTAATCTCCTGGCAGTACACACCATTGTATACTGCATGCAGATGACAACGGGATTGCAGTCCCAATTATAAGCAATAATAACTGCCCCACAATAATACAAACACGGTCACCAGTCCTGGGTGCGTGCAGTAGTGCTCGCGGTGGGTGATACAGGTTTATTATTGTGACAGTGGCAAAGTGCTGTTCCAGCTTTGTGCTGGCCCACTGCGACGGCTCTGGAAACATGTTCACTGTCTAGCAATTTACAAACAAGACAAATTACAAACAAACAAAACACTCACGATATTGCTACTTTTCACTGGGGTCTCTCGCAGTCCTTCTAGGTTCAAAACACAAACCAAAGCGAAGGAAGCGATTCTCTGTTCCCTCTTACGCTGTCACACATGACTCCTTGGTAAACGAGAGCAGCCGACTCTCCAGTCAGCGGCTGCCACATCGTTTCCCTTCCGGGTTAATGCAACGGAGTCCCGCCCCTTTTTTTAGCCTGCCGACTTCCCTTGAACCCTGGGAAAGAACTTTCAGACCAGCCCGTCCAGGGAACTCTGTTCTCGCTGCTTAGCACCCTCACAGGGCAGGAGGGAGATTTACAACCAAGAGTCATTGTAATTCTGTCGCACAGGGGTACGAGAGGCTCAGGTCTGACACCTTTGCACCAGCCCTCGTCATCCTGGTCTTTCCAACGGCAAATCTCCATTGAAAGAGGCTTTCAAGGAATCTGCTGTTGGATTCCTCGTTTCATCCTTCCCTTCCACTCTCTGAGACCTCATTGATTTATTTTGCCACCTAAAAATATTAATATGAACTTACGTTTGTCAAGTGACCCCAGAGACTGGATGTGCCTCCATGATGCGAGTCGCTTGCACAATTTGCATTTTGGTCGTCTGGGCGTTTAACCAAACAGCAGAGGGGTTTTGAGACTTTTCTTTCAATATAGCTTACACTACAACGCTTTGCCGTCGAGATGGAGAATGAAGAAATTAAAGTTTTGCCTCTGGACACCACGGAGCAGGGAGGGGCGGACAGTGCTCAGTTTTCAAATTTAAAATGTAGTGTTAGCGCATGTTCTGTATGTTTCAAACATGTTCTACCATCGCACTTCTCTCACACTGTCTTGTACACAAGGTATTCAGTGCATATTTTACTGAAGCACTACGACCGCTATAGGTACCCCTCACTATCTTGGAATTCCTGGCCAGCGAATGAACCTTCAAACACAGCCCTACATTGATCTTTTTAAATGTTATATTGTTTGTTTGTGTGATTAACTGTATGTTCTAACTATTTACTGTTGTAGTATTATTATTATTAATAGTCATGTAATCAGCTGATCATGTTACAAATAGCTGCTGCTTCTTCTTCTTGGTGCTGCTTGTTCCATTTATGATTTGTTTTGATTCTTCTTGTTTGAACCCCATTGGTTGGAGGGTGCTCTGCCCCGTGCCCTGTGCTGCTCATGGTTGTTGCAGCCTGCTCTAACAGTCTCCCCTGACAGCTGTCTGCTCTCTGGACGCTGAGACCGGGCCGTGCCGTGCCATGATGCCTCGCTGGTACTTCGACGTCGACGCCCGGAGGTGCGTGCGGTTCGTCTATGGGGGCTGCGGCGGCAACCGCAACAATTTTGAGTCAGAGGAGTACTGCATGGCCGTGTGCAAACACCTGAGTAAGTGGGGCCCGGCCCGCCCTGCCGGTTCTTCATTCCGGGCTCTGAAGTTCTGGATCGCTTCACTGTCCTCACTTGCACTCTGTCCCGTCCTCGCTTCAGGCCGGCAGGAAACTGTCCTGCTCTGGTCCTCTCGACTTCGTCCTCCTATCCATGTCTGTTTTAGCGTCTGCTTTGGTGTCTGTCTGTCTCTCTGCGTCTGACTCTCCCTTTCTTTCTCTGCGTCTGTTTAGTCGCTCCTTACTAGAAGCCGTTTTAAGTGTCTCTCCCTGCTGTGGTTGCTCTTGTCTCAGTGTGTTGTCTGTCTTTCCACGGGCTGACCGCGTGTGTGTCTGTCTTGCACCCGCAGTCCCCCCCACCCCCCAGCCCACGGACGATGTGGACGTGTACTTCGAGACCCCGGCTGATGAGAACGAGCACGCCCGCTTCCAGAGAGCCAAGGAGCAGCTGGAGGTGCGCCACCGGAAGCGCATGGAGAGGGTACGTCTCTGTCTCTCTGTGACCTTGTGGTAGGTCAAAACAAAACAACCCCCGGGTTTATAGGAGGCGCCTCTGCTGTATCGTGGGAAGGTTTCTGCTCTGTACAGAACCCTCCAAGATAAAAAACAGAACGAAGAACAAACACTGTGTCCTTTCGAGACAAACAGGGTTGTACCACTTGCTGTGTGGGGAGGGGCGGGGTGACACTGCAGTGTTAATAAAAGTCCTGCTGTTGTTATAAATGGTATAGCTGGGTTTGAGGCTTTTGGTCTCACGGTTTTTGTTTCTCTGCAGGTGAGGAAGGAGTGGGAGGAGGCTGAGCGACAAGCGAAGAACCTACCCAAGGCTGAGAGGCAGACCCTCATCCAGGTATAGGACACTGTCCAACCGTCCCTCCTGTCCGTCCACTGTGCTTGCAGGAAAGGATGTGTCCACTGCAGTTCAGTTCTGTCTGTCCTGTACCCATGTCTGTTTGTCTGTCTTGTCTGTTTTTCCTACTTCCTACATCACATTCTCTTCTGTTTTCTTTCTCATCTCCCCTCCTTTCCCTCCCTCTCTCTAACCCACTCCTGTCCTCTCTCATTTTCTCTCTCTCTCTCTCTCTCTCTCCCTCTAACCCACTCCTCTCCTCTCGCTCTCTCTCTCTCACCCACTCCTCTCCTCCTCTCTCTCCCGGCAGCACTTCCAGACGATGGTGGAGTCTCTGGAGCAGGAGGCTGCCAGTGAGAAGCAGCAGCTGGTGGAGACGCATCTGGCGCGGGTTGAAGCCATGCTGAACGATCGGCGCAGAGTGGCTCTGGAGAACTACCTGGCAGCTCTGCAGTCCGACCCGCCCAGGGTGAGTCCAGCGTGCCCTAATATACTCCCAATAATAACAGAAGAAATAGAATCATTTACAGTTAATCAGAGCTTGCAGAGCTTGCAGCGATGGAAGATCCTGTTGCATAGCGGATTCACCCATTCCAGGTCTTAATGTGAGCTTGATCAGTGTAGAGGTAACAAGGTCAGGCATGTCTTACTGAACACCTCGTAAAACCAGGAATGGAGCAAACTGCTATGCAATGAGTCTTATTTCCATCCCTGGCTTATGTTACTCTTGTAAGATATTTGCATGGCAATTAAAACAAATGATTGCCCAAAAAATAGTGTGCTATTTATTTTTTTTTCATTACAAAGAAAAGGAATGTGCACACAACTCCAACTTGCTATATTAACTGCAGTGTCCATATTTAACAAGCAACGTGCATCTGTGTGAGAAGAACAAGTTGAACAAAGCTCTAGGATACCTGTGTCTCCCAGTCCCTAACTCTCTCTCCTCTCGCTCTGTCTGTCTCTCTTCTCTCTGTGTCTGTCTGTCTCTCTCTGACTGTCTCTCCTCGCTCTTGCTCTTCCGCTCTCCTGTGTGTCTCTCTCTCTCTCTCTCTCTCCACAGCCCCATCGTATCCTGCAGGCTCTGAAGAGATACGTCCGCGCTGAGAACAAGGATCGCCAGCACACCTTCCGCCACTACCAGCACCTGCTGGCCGTTGACCCCGAGAAGGCTGAGCAGATGAAGTCTCAGGTGAGGCCAGGGCTCTGGGATCTAGTGGGGCAGGAGGGAGCCTTCCTTGCAGAGCAGTGTGAGCCAGTTCAGGTTTTACTCCGTGCTCATTTTGAGTGGGACTGCGTTTGCTGGCGCTGTGTACAGGGCTGCAGCGAGTTGACAATACTTCTATTTCAGATCAGTTTTTAATTAGCTAGCCCTGAGCCTGTTACCTATACAAGGTGGTTAATTAGGATCACAGCAAGACCTGGAATGGATCAAACTGCTCTTCGGTAGGAGTCTTTATTGCACAGTGCTGGGTTTCGTAAGCTTTCACCAAAACCTAGACCTGTTCTTTTTCCCCAGTCTACAGATTTTTGTGTGTGGAGATCTGATATGCGTTACGTGCAAAAAAAAAAAGAAAAAACATTAATCAAATCAAATATAAAGATCAGATGCCTGGGATTAGAGCAAACATTATGAGCTTTCACCTTGCCGCAGGACTCGACTCCTTCAGTAAAGCCCTGCAGATTCCATTAGCCTTCTCAGCAGCGATGCAAAAGGGTCTCTGCAGCACAGCAGCAGCAGCAGCAGGAGGCTGGCGTCTGCAGTGCTTTTCAAGCCCACTGCTGCCCTCTGCTGTTGAGCGATAGATACTGCACTGGCATGGTGGGAAAAGACTGCAGTGCCGTAACCTGCCACAGCGCCCCCTGTCAAAGATCTCCTCACTGAGGTAGAGATGGAAAAATAATTGTTCGTCTCTCGGTCTGCTTTTTTCTTTTTTTTTTTTTTTTTTTTTTTTTTGTGGCTGGCTTGTCTTTTTGAAGGGGATCTGTGTCTGCACATCTGAATCCAGATAGATGATGTAAGGTCCGCTGCTGATATCCGCCCCACATAAGAGAAATGTGGGGTGAAAATCTGTTGTATTTCTTGCTCTACGTCCTGTACTGTGATTAGAATATTTAAACGGTACAGCACATCTTCATGTGTCTGATACAAGCTATGTGATGCACTCAACATTAAGACGACTGTCTCCGTTTTCTCTCTCTCTCTCTCTCTCTCAGGTGATGACACACCTCCGCGTGATCGAGGAGCGGATGAACCAGAGCCTGTCTCTGCTCTACAAAGTGCCGTACGTGGCAGAGGAGATACAGGGAGAGATTGGTGAGGCCTGCCTGTCTTCCTTTGTTGTGCAGTAGAATCCCAAAGTTAGGCAATGTCGGTAACTCCAAAACTTTTGTTCCCAGTAATTTGTGTGTGCTGGATTTGTAAACTGACTTTAACAAAACAACCAGCAGAGCTGTCTTCAAACTGTTGAAGTGCACAGAGTCGGATCTGAACGTCTTCTGCAGTAGCAAGGAGCCCCTTTTCTGTTTTAGTTGTGGTAACTTTGAGCTTCTACTGCACGTAATGCAGATAAGAGAGCTGTCGGCCCCCAGCGTGTTGGAGTCTGCCCCAGTTTAACTCGCAGTCTGCCCCACAGACATGCTGCTGCAGGAGCAGAGAGCCGATATGGACCAGTTTGTGTCGTCCCTCTCGGAGTCCCAGCCAGACGTCACGGTGTCCTCCGAGGAAAGTGATGAGGTTCCGGCCATGGAGGGCAAACCCTACCGACCGGTCCAAGTCAAGACACTGGGCTCCCTGCCCGAACTGGAGGGTGAGTCCCATTGCAGAGACAGGCACAGCTAGCACCCTGCCCCCTGAAAATACCCTTTCAGATGATAAATGTTCTTCTTTCATTGGAATCGGCACCCTCCCCTTTTTTAGTGTCCGCACCTGCTTGGGCTGAAATGATTGCTTTTGGGGGGGGAAAAGTGTTTTAATTTCTCTCTGCTCTCTCTCTGGTTTTCTCTTGCTTTCTTTTTCTCTGTGTTGGCGCGCACTCCCCAGATTCACCCAGGGCCATGAAGAAAGGTTGGTTTTTTTTTAGCGCTGCCGAGTTTTCCCATCTGTTCCAGGTCTCATCTCCTTGTAGTTCATTCCCAGCCTCGTCTAGTCTCTCCAGGTCTCTCCATGCTGTTCTCATCGTAACGAAGCCTCATTTTAATGAATGCACTTGTCTCATCCACTCTAAGCACGCCATTCCTCTTCGCTGTTCATGAGCTCTGCATTCTCGGTGTCCTGTAGTCCCTTACGCTGTCTCCGATCCTCGCCCTAGTCATCCCGTTCTTCAGCAGTGTCTTCATGTTGCTTCACCCTGTGACCCAGCACTGCACACTGGTGCAGATTCACAAACTGCTCTGTGTTTTCTGAATTCTGATAACGAGCCCACTGCCTTTTGCAGAATTCATTTAAATTTCAAAGCTGTCAAATTGTCACAGTCGCGAGGG
>NW_024472794.1:0-25000 GCF_017654505.1 Polyodon spathula | reverse complement strand
AGTGTCCAGTAGATTGATTTAATAGTAATTGATAAGAGAATAATTCTACTACAACATGATTATACACTCTGTTACAGTAACATATGTTTTTATCAAACGCTTGTTTCCGATCACCTAACCTGTGCCACCTAGTTAAAATCCGGTCAGACAAACGCATTACGCATCGCGTACAGTGCCCTTCACTGATTATTTGAGTACTTTCTGTATCCCAGGTGCCCGCGGGTTTGAACGCCAAGGTGACTTTCACGAAGTTCCTGATGAGCGAACCTGGGGTGAAACGCAAGAGCTGCACGAAGGACTACGTGGAGATCAGCACGCAGAGGTGAGGCGCGCACACAGGAAACACCCTGAAAGCCAGCGACGGCTGGCCAGAAACGCCAAAGAGCACGCTCTGCAATTGTGACTATTCAAGCTACCCTGGGCTGTCGTTCACTTGCTTTTGACCAAAAGGGTCAAAAAGGGGTTTGTGTCTGTAAAGAACCGTTCATGCAGGTGTTTCCTGTGGATGTAAGTGTAATGCTGATATTACTGGCGTGGTAAAAGTCAAACTACCAAATCAAGTCAGTCTGAGATCATCGCAAAAAGACTGCAGCCGACCGCAGCGTTTGTGAAGAACGTGTGCACACGGCGGCACGCTGTGGTGCTGGGAGCAGGTGAATCAGGACTGTCTGTCTGTCTGACTCAGGTACTGCGGGGATGAGAAATCGCTGGTGGTCTTCAGCCAGACCAACGAGATGACGGTCCGATTCCATTCCGACGCAACCTACGTGGACCGGGGCTTCACTGCTCAGTACGCAGCCTTCGAACCTTCCAACCGTAAGTGTGCAAACCCAGCCGACTCGCAGGAGACCAAGCAGAACACAGCTCAGCATTCCTGTGTTAGAGGTGGGCAGTCGAGGGCTTGGGGGGTTGATTTCTAAACCTCTCAGCAGGGGGCAGACTGGAGGCAACTGTGTGCCTGTTGATGGGTCACGCAATAATTTCTGTGGCTATGGCCTTTGATTAGTTCTGAGGGCACGAGAACCGAGAAATTTGTAAAGGTTAAAAGCGGATTCCTGTGTGTGTGTTCAAGGGACGGTAGGATCTAAATTTTCTACCCCTTGTATTAATATAAGAAAATCTTTTTTTTTCGGTTAGTCCCCCTATGCACTTGGCTTGTGTATCTTTACCTTGCGATTGGAGTGTTTTGAGGTTATCGCTGATGAGAGTCCTGTATTAACCCCTGGTCCCTCTCCTCTCGTCTGCTCTCCTGCAGCCTGCCCTTCACAGTTTCGCTGTGCGAACGAACGGTGTATCAGCCAGAATCTGCAATGTGACGGCTGGAATGACTGTGGTGACTCCAGCGACGAGCTCATGTGCAGTAAGTGCCATACAGAACGATTCGAATCAACACCTGGGGGGGAGAACACGGCACCTGTGGGACAAGCTCAAGTGGGACACGAGGGACCCCTTGAACCAAGCTTTAAAATGAATTGGGTTGGTCAATGTCTTCATCCTTCATCTCATTTACATGTGGGTTATGTATCTGTATCATCATCGATCTCTTGTCCTCTTGAGCTTGATTGACTAGTCTGCTAGATTACTTTGCTGCGCAGTGAATGCGTTTGTCTCCTTGTATGACCTCTTTCCAGTCCCTTCTAACAGGCGTGCATTGTATGCTGTTGTCAGTGGACTGTCTAGCATCTCCGCAGCACCCTAGGGTCTCACTGTTCTGAATATCTTTCTGTCCTCCCAGCTTGCAAGACTGACCAGTTTACATGCAAGAACTCTCTGTGCAAACCCAAATTCTGGGTCTGTGATGGAGTCAACGACTGTGGAGACAACAGCGACGAGGAGCCCTGTGGTAAGCGTGTGAAACAGCACTGAACAACTGCAGAGAAATACCTGGGGAGAAGCCTCGATCATAAACGAATTAACAGAACGCCACTGCTGCTTAACTGGCTGCACCAGTCTGTCAGGACCGTTGCCCCTCGGTAAACGTGTGAATCTTGTTTCCCAGCCTGCAAGTCCGATCAAGCCAAGTGCAGAAACGGGAAATGCATTTCGAAGAAGATGTTGTGCGACCGCCGCGATGACTGCGGGGACGGCAGCGACGAATCCGAGTGCGAGACCAGTAAGGAAACCTTCCCCTTCCCAGTACCCCCAGCGCTCTCGTACAGTAGAAAGGGTGGAAGCTTTGCTGCCAGTGCGGTTCGACACACAGCCCTGTTTTAAAATGGATCGCTACAAGAACTCATTGAAAATGTTCTCTTTCAGCAAGACGGTATTTGACAGCTTTGTGATTGACTAGTTTCAGTTCTGCCTCAGGATCTGTTTATTTTCTTGTTCGTTCTGTCTTTTTATTTTGTCTTGGGTGGGGTTGACCATGTGGTAGTGTGATTGCGTGCGTAACCGGGCAGATGGCGAGGGAATGTCTTAACCACCGCGCAGAAAGAGCCGGCTGGTCTGCAGTTGGGGGAGAATACCAAGCTCATCCCGCCCGTGCCTGGCTCCTGATTGCTCGCTCTGTCTTGTTCCCTCAGCGACGGTGATCGACTGCACGGAGTTCAGCTACATGTGTAAGAACAAGCAGTGCATCAACAAGAAGAACCCGGAGTGCGATGGGGTGGAAGACTGCGCCGATCACTCTGACGAGGCTGGCTGCAGTGAGATCTTTATTACATTCCTGTTAAAGGCTCATTCTCCTGCTTGAGGCGTCTGCGTAATAACCTTTTTCATAACTGCACAAGCCATACGTGTTTTGTTCTGATACACCTCAGTTTGCACAGACTTTGGAGATTAACTGACATGCTGGCTTGTATTTTAGAGATGCGTTATAAGGGGGATAGGTGGCACCTTTCATCTGGAGAGTTCAGATCCAGTTTCCTTATTCTGTAAATTGCTTGTGTTGCCATGCTGTATAGGGCGTTGCCTCTACATTATCTGATCTTTTTCTGATCTAGTTCCAGTCCAGGTTTTACAGTTAACATTGTGAGAGTAAAGGACCTGGTTAATCAGTTCAGTATAATAATCGAGAATCTGTGTATGAACAAAGACCTGGGCTGGACTTCCCGTTGTTCCCCTCAGCGGGTCTATGATAGCTTCCCTCTTTTGTGCGTGCTGAAGTCCCGGGGACCCTGTTGTTTACTCTGCCTGTGCAGATTGCGGGACGCGTCCCTACAAGACCTCGCGCATCGTGGGCGGTCAGAACGCGGAGGAGGGGGAGTGGCCCTGGCAGGTCAGCCTGCACGTCAAGGGAGCAGGACACACCTGCGGAGCTTCGGTCATCTCCAACCGCTGGCTGGTCACCGCGGCCCACTGCGTCCAGGACGACGCCAAAGTCAAGTAGGTGGACGGAGGAAGAGGAGGGGGGGGGGGGGGGGCAGCTGAGCCCCAATCAGAGGGCAGCAGTGTCTGATAGTGGACCATATTGGGAAGGTTCTTGCCCAATGGTCAACTGCCAAGGTAAAGCGCTCCTAATCAGGTTTATATGGCAGTTAGAATCCGGTAGATGGGGGCTTTAATCATTTGCATGGTTCAGGATTTTTAAACTGTTGCATTGTTCCACAGAGAGAAGCTGATTTAAAGTCAAATATTCAGTCTTTCGAAAGATCAGGCTAAATAAGCAATACAAATACAATCTCTCTATTAAGTTAAGTCCACCTAAGCTGTTTCTTTCTAGTTGTATTTCCTTTTCGCAAGAATCTAATCGAGCGCCTCCTGGCTGGGAGGTGCAGTGTGAAGCAGGGCTCTGTAGTTGAAGTCTTTCCTTCATGCAAAGCTGTCCTTGCCTCTGAAGGTACTCTCAAGCCAGCGTCTGGGAGGCCTACATGGGTCTGCACGCTCAGGGGCAGCTGGGCAAGTTGACGGTGAAGAGCAATATAAAACGAATCGTTCCTCACCCGAACTACAACACCTACACCTTCGACAACGACATCGCCCTCATGGAGCTGGACAGTCCCGTCACCCTTTCCAGCTTAATCTGGCCCATCTGCCTCCCCGAATCCACCTACGTCTTCCCAGCTGGCAAGTCGGTGTGGATCACGGGCTGGGGCGCCACCAAGGAAGGGGGTAAGAGATGAGGAGGAACTCGATCATACACTCAAAGGCATAGACATGCAAATCCGTCTGTATCACAGGCTAGACTACTATTGAGGGAGGTAAGAGATGGACACACTCTCACAAACTGATAGAGCTACAGAGACAGGTGCAGACTAGGCACTGACGAAACGTTTGTTGTTAAATTCAACTGGATGAGACCCCAGGGATGGAAGTGAGATTCCTATTGCATAGCAGTTTCACCCATTTCAAGTTTTACTAGTTTTAATTAGCCAGTGTATAGCTAACAGGCTCAGGTGTGATAGTAAAGTCAGGAATGGATCAAACAGCTATGCAGCGGTGTTGGAAAACATGGATTGAGAATTGATTAGGGGTTTGCTACGCATGTGGACTAGCAGAGCTATACTGGTGTTCTTTTCTGAAAAGAGACTAATATTTCAGATAGCAGACTGTTTGGTTCAAATTGCATGTACTGCTAACCACTGATAGAGACGATGCGTCTACAAACTGCCCAACAATGACTGCAAGCTAACGAGATAACAATGCTGTGGACTAGAAGGGAACAGGCTCTAGACTTCAGAGAGATCAAAAGAGATAATCCCACTGGCATCAAAGGGGGTCGCAAGGAGATAACAAAAGGCAGATGTATGGACCTTTTGTCTCCAGGAGTGTGAAGAATGCACTGAGTTCAGAGGTTGTCACATTAGACTACACACACACACACACACACATACATACATACAGACACACACACACACACACACACACACACACACACACACACTAAATTAACAGAATAAAGTGTTGTACCTTGACCATTGGTTAAGTGTAAGAGAAAGGAGAGGTGGACCATCTATACAGAAGGGTATTTAATGTCACGCAAACATTGTAATTTTGAGTGTTGTTTGTCCTGTACCTGGGACCAGACTCCCTGCATATTTCAATAAACCTGGCAACTGATTGAAGAAAAGGACTCTGTGCATTTTCTTCAATCTACTTACTCACCATCTATTTTTTGTAAGTTACTTCAAGCGGGACTCTTATTTCCTGGATTTTGATTGTTTCGTGTTTGTCTCCCCCTTGTCTCTAGGCTTTGGTGCGACGGTGCTGCAGAAGGCTGAGGTTCGAATCATCAACGACACGGTGTGCGCGAGTCTGATGTCCGACCTCACTTCCCGGATGATGTGCGCCGGGGTCCTGACCGGGGGAGTGGACGCCTGTCAGGTACAGCAGGGAAAGAACTGGGTCACAGCGCTGCATGCAGACCACAAGGGGGCGGCAGTGTTCCTCTGAAGAGTTGAAGGGGAGGAGGGGGAGCGTCTGGTCCAGTCTCAGAGGAGCGCTCTGGGAGGTTCAGTAGAGTGGGACTGGGTCATTCTATGCCTGCCCTGGTACTCTTTCTCTTTGTATTTCCACAGACGCACGCTTTACCGTTGAATTGATCACATTTATTATTATTATTATTATTATTATTATTATTATTATTATTATTTTAAATGTAGCTTCTACTGCGGGCGCTGAAAGACTTTGTCTTATAGAAACGTTTGTCAATGTGTTTATCAAGTTTTATTTCCACATATCTAATGGTCAAGTACGTATACATTAGATAATGAACTACTTTAGACCTGGATCTGGTTGCTTAAATATCCTTAAGTTTTAAGTTGAAGTGCCTAACACTTAAGGATCCATTTCCCCTTATCTAGGGTATTGACGTCTGTAACACCAAGGGGAAAACTAAGGGGACATGTAACTAGGTGTTTTATGCAACTGGCCCCAGGATGATGGTGGTGGTCCAGTTTAGAATAAAGAGGACCTGCAATGGGGCGTTATCCAGCCTGACACTGCTGCAGTAGTAAGGAGAGAAGAAACTTTCTCTCCACCAGTTATTACAAACAGGAAGGCTGGAACGTGTGCCAGGGAGAATGGGTTCTGATCGGTTCCAGTCAGAATGGTGATAGGAGCAGGGGTCTGCTCAAGCCGGCGAGGGGTAAGAGAATGGATTTTGAAACCGTTTTGAAGGGTCTTGCTAATCCAGCTGGTTTGTGACTCCCCTTCCACAGGGTGACTCTGGAGGCCCTTTGTCCAGTATCGAGTCGAATGGGCGTCTGTTCCTGGCCGGAGTTGTGAGCTGGGGAGACGGCTGTGC
This sequence comes from Polyodon spathula, assembly GCF_017654505.1. Classification (NCBI taxonomy): domain Eukaryota; kingdom Metazoa; phylum Chordata; class Actinopteri; order Acipenseriformes; family Polyodontidae; genus Polyodon; species Polyodon spathula. The sequence goes on along the minus strand of NW_024472794.1, from coordinate 18,816 downwards.
CCGGAGGAACAAGCCTGGGGTTTACACCCGTGTCACGATGTACCGAGGCTGGATCACCCAGGTCACAGGGGTGTGATCAGGGGGAGTGAAGAGGACAGCGCGCTCCTCAGCAGCAACCAGGCTGTTTATTACTGGGAACGGACAATGGAATTCAAACCCACTGTGCTTATTGTCGGCAACCTTGGAGAGACAACCCACAAGAAATATTTTTGCATTTTATTTTTTTCACAAAAACGGACTGGGTAAAAAGGTTGTGTGTGTGTTTTTTATTTTTTATTTTGTATAAATAAATCCAAATGTATTTTATCAGAGAATAAGGAGATCCTGCAATATAGATGTTTCACAGATGAAGCTGAGTTTGCGTTTGTGTTTAGTCAAGTTATATATCTTGTGTATGTGCCTAGGAGGTATCTGTGGTTTGATATGGGTGGGGAGAGACAGCAGTCACTACAGGTCGTCCTCTCAGGACTGTGATGTTTCTGCCATGTGTTGCGCTCCTCTTAATTTCCTAGAAAGAACATGCTGCTGCTACGTGATCCCAGGCCATTTTGTACGAGTGTGCTCGAATTAAATAATTAAATACTGCCACTGTTTCAGAGATAAGACTCCTATTGCATAGCAGCTTCATCCATTCCAGCTTTTACTACTAGCTTGATTAGCCACAGTGTATAGGTAACAGGCTCAGGTGTGACATGACTCCTAGTAAAACCAGGAGTGGATCAAACTGCTGTGCACCGGGAGTCTTCTTTCCATCCCTGTGGTTAGATTGATAAAACAAGCCTCTGCTACAGTACAGTACTAGGGTCGTACGACCTCTCTTGCAATGCCTGCGAGTCTCTGGTCCTAGGGAGGGTGCTGTTGTAACCTTCTAAGTGGCAGCATTATTTAGATCTTAAAAACGAGGGGTGTTTCTCTATATTCCCTGTAGAAGCCTTTTTTATGCTTGTGTCTAAGGTGTTGAGATAATCACTGATTTTTTTTAAAATAAGATCTGTATGAAGAGATCTTGTCTATCACCTTGTGTTTTAGTTTAGTTTTATTATTTTTAATCTGATTTCTGTCGGGAGAGTGCGTTGTGTTTATACTTGGAACTCTAGCTACCTGACCCTGTTTTTCTGGGGTGGGGGTGGTAAAAATGTACTTCATCGCTATGAAAGGCAGCGATTTCTCCTCTCAAAGGGGGTGTCTAGTGCAGCTGGGTTGAGGCAGGGCAAGGGCGCAGAAGACCTTGCTCAACTCATCTGGGCTGCTGCTGTTGGCATGCCAGCAAAGCTAACCTGATCCTGCGATGGGATAGCATGTCTGTGAGCACGGGAGCCTTATTAATTACCGTCGCGTCTCTGCCGTGCAGAAGTCCAGTACAGTCGCAGGGAGATTTTAGTGAGCGTTTTTAGTTACATTTCTGTTACTGATGACACTATTAAAAAGAAGTGCCAAAACCTGCTAAACTAGCAGTGGGGTTTGATAAAATGTGGAAAGCGCTGCGTGGATCGAGGGCACAGCTGCCGCCCCTTGCGTGGCGTACCCGAGAGCAGGGTGCATGGGTTCGAGGTGTTGGTACTGCCCCCCTGTGGTGTAATGAGGTAGTGCACTAGAAGGCATTACAATAACTGTTCATTCAAACAGCGCTTCGGAGCTGAGATGGAAGCCCTGTTGCCCGTTCAAAATCACCTTTTGAAAAGCAGTGTCACTGTTTAGAAAAGAAACGTTGTGCTTGTTTTGTGTTTGAATGATTTGTATGTGAATAGGAATTTCTGATCCCACCCGCGTGCACGGGTCGGGTTGGCATTCCCACTGTGCCTTATTAAAGTCAGCTCAAGGAGAGTGTGCTGAAATGCATTGTGTGTGTGTGTCTGTCTGCCGAGGCAGTGAGTTTCATTATCTAACGCTTGTAACTGTAGTAGTGTATTCAATTGATCTAAATGCTGGTGTGATTGTAAAATTAAATGCATGCTAGTTTCTTCCCTGGCTTATTTCTGCTTGGAACAATGTGTCAAAACTTTCATGAACAAGATGTATGTGTTTTTTTTATTGGTGGTTGGTATTCAAATCTGCCACTATTTTTAAATCAATTGAACAGAACTCAGTAAGTCATTGAATCTAAATAAAATCACAGAAGCTGACTGTGTGTGTTTTCTGTGTTTTAAATTAAATGAAATTTAAGTCTAAAATGTGTTCTTTTGGATTTCCGACAACCTGTAGCACCCAGTGCCTGCATCTTGTACGCAGGGAATTCATTGTTTTAAATTAAACAAAATGTGGAGAAAGAAATCCTGGATTGGTCTGCTGCTGTCTCTTCTTTTTCTCTTGTTTTTTAAGGTTTGTTAGGAGCAGGTCACTAGCTGTGGTTCTTGTGCCCAGGGGTGTTTGTGTAGGATCGGGGCAGTAACCTTTTGGAATTACCGGTACTGTCTCTGCTTGTAAAGGCACGGCCGTGTGGTGTGCAGGGTGAGTCGTACAGTCGGGAGCGCAGGCTCTCGTCCGGGCTGTGTGAAGTCGCTGGGGAGTCTGGAGGGAGGCAAAACGGGCAGGGACTGCTCCTCCTCTGCTGAGCTCGGAGCGGACGCTGGCAGGGCTTGTCCTCCAGAGGTAGGTAGCTTCGCTGACATCCTCTCCGGAGTATAGAAGAGGATCCGAGGACGCCCACTGACCCTTCGGTTCTCCTGAGCTGTGTGGGGAATTGCAGCGGTGAGGGGAAAAATAATAATTGGACTTTCTAAACTGGGGGTAAAATAATTGGGCACAATTTGGGCACAAAATGTGTTCTAAAGGTTCAAATAAACATCACTAATGATAACCGGCCATGTCAATAAAACACATTCCTAATGGATGAAACGGACTGTTCCATTGCAATTACACTGTAATAAACTTTCTGTCTTATTGGTAATTCACAAAACCATATTTGCTAACCCTTTAGTTTAAGGACCGGTGGTGCCAATGTGCTTAAAACAATATTAGACATTTTCAGCTGCTGTATGACATAAAGCTATAGTTGAGATGCGACCAAGACGAAACCAAAAAAAAAAAAAAAAAAAACGACCCGCCCACACACTCTCCCCACTAGAAGCCTCTGACAAACTGAGCATTTAATATAACAATCGACCAGTGTCTGTGGATTTGCATGAACGATGTCACCTTCGCTTCCCCTGCAGATAAAACAGGTTTCCGTTTCTAGCGAAGGGGCTATCTTAATTCGGCTGCTCCCTTGCTGTCTTTATTTAAGCAGCACTGCAGTTGCTGTTCTGGGGTCAGGCTTCTGGTTGTAGTTGGGTGCTGTGGACTGAAGAGGCTTGAAGATGTCCAGAACTCTGCTTTGCCTTCTCCTTCTGCTTGGAGGTGCAACAGGTAGCAAATGATTCAGTTTTAGAGCACTGGTGGTATTTTCTGTGTCCATTTCTTTACATTTGAAAGAAAAGCTGAATAAATAATGTATTTCATATTTAATATCTCTGCACTGTAGGAAGTCTGTGTTTGACTTTTGATGTAATGCAGTGCTTTCAACACTTGGATATCTGTACACACGTTTAATGCTATATTGTCGTGAGGGGCTCCAATACTGGACCCAGTTTAACGTGAATTCATGATATTAATTCACAATGGTCTGATATTTCAAATGCAATGCTGTGGGTAAATGTACACTAAAATAATACTAATGCTAAAAGTAGTGTAGTGAGAAAGCGTTTATCATTTATAAAAAAAGAAATGGTATAATATAGACTGATTTGTGTTTTAAATCTTTATTTAAAAGGCCGGACGCTGTTAGTACTTGAAAACTACAAATAAACAGAGGTGTTCTTCTCAGTGGGCTGGAGGAGAGGGGGGAGCACGGCATTCTGGGAAACAGTTTTCCAATTTTACAAAACAGCATTTCCTTGTTCTTTTTTTAATTCCAATTTTATTTGAAAAAATGTTTTAATTGTTCTATATTTTTATTACGTTGTGTATTAGACTGTTTTTAATGGAACGGTTTGGTTTTTTACTGTGTGTTTGAAGCACTTTGGGATTCTTGTGGTGAAAGGTGCAGTAGAAATGTGAATTAGATTGTCTTGTAATGATCCATTGCAGCTGGTCTGAGAGGTCAGTCCCTCACAGGTATAATAACTCAATTTGGGCTCAACAGTTAAAATTCACTGCTTTGAATCGTGGGTGGAGGTTTAACCCTTTCATGCATGGCGACCTTATATGGGGATGGATAAAATACTCTAGTCTTTATACAGGGAGATATGGAAGACACAATTTATGAAAGCCCCATATGAGGATGACATTTTTTCCTCATATAAACCAATTTAAAAAGTATATATTTTATTGTGTGTTCAAATTGTTTTTTATTCAGCTATTTTCAATGTCCCATGCATGAAAGGGTTAATGGGTTCGGTTCAGAACCGGTTTGGATCAATGTCCTGGACTGGGAGGGCCGGCCTCGCACGTGCCTGGTCTCCCATCTCCTCTTCAGAGCTGCTGTTCACCGCTCGGGTCTCATTTGATTGCCCTCTGTTCAGGCGGCGAGTCCCACTGTCAGGATTTCAGAAGAAGAGCGCCGGATTCTCTCTGGATGAGCGTTTTGGGGTTCAGTGCTGGACAGGGCCCCTGTGGGGTCCCTCTTAATGTATCAGGGTCCTTGTCTGGGTACCCCTGGAACCCGCGGCTGCCTGTCGTTGTGATTCTCCACGGCCGCCGCCCCCCTCAAGTCAGACCCCGCTGGGTGGGGGTCATGGCCCATGAGCTGCTCTCCGCACACCAGCTCAATATCCTGGCCATCGACTGGCTAGCTCCTGGCAACCAGAACCTGCGCACAGCAGCCACGCAGGCAGGCAAGCTGCTGGCAGGGCTGCTGCGCTCCCTACTGGTGAGTCTAGACACTGCACCGCTGTGATACGATGGAGGGGCGCTAATGATTGTTAACGAGAGACATAGATTAAGAGAAGACACTGAGAAAGACTTCCAGTCTCTATCGTTGAATCTGTTTATTTTCAAAGTAATTAATCGAACGCCTGTCTGTGTGTCACACTTACACGTTTGCATACTCGTAGAATTGCAAATTCTTTTTTTCTGTCCAATCCTGTATGTACTGTTGATGATGGTCATCAGCTTTTTTTGATCTTGCGGATAGCCCTGACTCTGTGTTACTGGCATCCTTGTTAATGGGAGTGATAGCAGTCTATACCTGTTTGCTTGGCAGGCTAAAGGCTTCAATGCTACATCTCTGCATCTGATTGGCTTTGGCACAGGGGCTCACATCGCAGGATTCGCAGGGTCCCGTCTTCGAGGCTCTATCGGCAGAATTACAGGTAACATTGTCACTGAATGGACACAACCACTAGGGGGAGCACCAGCACTGCAGCCCGGTGTGGGGTTTATATTGAACAGGCGCTCTCTCGTTGGATTTTAAAATGTATTTATTTAACCAGGACAGAACCCTTGATATATATGTCTTATTTACAAAGGACTCCTGGCAAGAGAGGGCGGAAAGAAATAACATTATAAAAATCAAAACGGAGACAAACCATTCAAACAGAACAAAAACACACGACAATTCCTGGTCGCAGTCAGTATTTCAGAGTTTTTTTAGTGTTTCGTGTTCTGTTTTTCAATGCAGGTTTGGATCCCTTCGGCCCGTCTTTCCTCCACGCAGGTCCCAGGACACGGCTGGACTACACTGACGCTCAGTTTGTGGACGTGGTCCACACCAATTACAGAGGTCTGTCACTATCATGGGATGGAAATAAAGACTCCTCTTGCATAGCAGTGTCACCCATTCCTGGTTTTCCTATGAGCTTGATTAGCTACAGTGTATAGGTAACAAACTCAGGAGTGTTTTATTAAACTCATAGTAAAACCAGGAATGGATCAAGCTGCTATGCAATGGGAGTCTTATTTCCATTCCAGCTCACTGTCAAGGGAAGGTACTGAATTCACTGACCAGGTTTGTGTGCTTTTGACCTGACCTTTGTCTGCTGTCGTCTCCGCAGCCAGTGAACCCATAGCAGCTCTGGGGCTGCGTCAGCCCATGGGGCACGTGGACTTCTACGTGGGGAAAGGCTATCGGCTGCCTGGCTGCCCTAAGTCGCTGCTTGGCAGTAAGTGACCATCCATGTCTTGAAAGTGCTTTAGTGAAAGAAGCACAGGGCATGACGTATACAGTGTAGTAAGTGCAGAGAATGATTCTGCTGTATATTCACGGCCTGTGCCCTTGTTTTATTCTGTTTTCAGGGGAGCGTTATGTACTGTGCAACCACCAGAAAGCCTACCAGCTCTTCACCAGCTCCATCCGCGCCAGCTGTCCTCTGACTGCGTTCCCCTGCCGCTCGCTGCGCTCCTTCACTAGGGGGCGCTGCACATGGTGCCATCGACCAGGGCTGAGGAGCTGCCCAGAGCTGGGTGTGTGACAGAGCCGCACGCATCACATATAACTAATACAATTCTACCATCCTCACACCATGTAGTCTCATAGTATGCTTAGCTATAGGAGGCTCTGTGGTCCAGTGGTTGAAGGAACAGGCTTGTAACCAGGAGGTTCCAGGTTCAAATCCCAGCTCAGCCACTGACTCACTGTCCCTGAGCAAGTCACTGAACCTCCTTGTGAGACATTGTTGAAGGTGACTCTGCAGCTGATGCATCGTTCACACACCCTAGTCTTGTAAAAGTGCTTTGTGATGGTGGCCCACTATGAAAGGTGCTATATAAAGATGATTATTATAGTTCATACTGCAGTATACTATTGGTTTCTATCATATTTTGGTCCTGTACTATAGTATGGGAACACATGCAGTTTTTTTTTTTTTAGGTTTTGATTGAGGGCACCCCTGCACTGACCCCTCTGTCTGTCCTCTGTTTAGGATATAACACCACCTGGCTGACAGCGGACAGGCCAGTCCCATTCAAGAAGCTCACCGCCTTTCTGGACATCACCAGCACCCCTCCGCACTGTGGTGAGTGCCTGCATCGCACAGCTCACCAGCTTCGACACAGAACACAATCAGTTCTGTTTAAGAGCTCTGATTAACGGCTTGAGTGTTATTAGAAGCGAAACACAAATCAATGATAAAGTGGAGGACTGGGAAAAGGGTTCTGCAGCCAGATTAGGGTAGTACACCTTTAAGTACCTTACAGCACCTTGAGTCAACCCCCCGAATTACTCACGATTGATTAAGGGTTTGCTGTGTCATGTACACGCTGAGCTTGGCAGCAGTCTTTATTGTTGATCTGCTGAGGGTATCATCCGAAACGTTTGTCTGCTTGGCCCGTTTCTTCTAAGCTGTTTGATTTGCATGTGTCAGTTTGTGGAGGAGCTCCCTCGCTGTCCTGCTCTCTTCCAGTCACATACTTCCTGCTGGAGCTGCAGATCGGGGGCGCTCGTCCGCTCCGGTGCTGGCTGTTTGTCAAGCTGAAGGGGAGAGGAGTGGAGACCTCGGCCCTGCGTCTCTCCCAGTGAGTAGACAAGCAGCACTTTGACTGGCCAGCTTTTCATTCTTTCTTTCCTAGCCTCTTCCCAGTTTATGGTGGGTGAGCTGTCCTGTAACTGGCTTCTGTGCTGTCCCTTATTAAAGGGTGCCCTGGCACAAGCATAGCAAAGTGTAATAAAGCACAGCGAAAGCAGAGGTAAGCATTGTAAAGCCCAGAGAGGTATGGCAAAGCAAATTTAAAAACATGGCAAACCTATGGGTAATGCATAGTACAAGCGTGGGAAACCGCATGCGTTGTGTGTGCAGGTCTGCAGTGACTCTTGCCCCCGGGAAGGTGTACCAGTTCCTGGTGCCGTCGGACAGGGACGGAGAGTTCAGCGAGCTCCTGCTGGAGCTCTACACGAGACGCTTCCTGCATCTGGAGTGGAGGAGGAGGAGGGTGCACATTGACGAGCTCGTTCTCACACGACTGCCCAGAGACAACGGGTGAGCACAGCCACGGGAGACCAGGGAAGAGGCTGCACTGGAGCCAAACCTGGGCTGCTTGTCTCCTTTCCTTTCCCTGGGTGTTAATTACATTACAAAATGTCTGTAATGAGTTTGCATCAAACTTGGTGTTGGAGCTGTGAAATAAAAGCCAGGGAACAAGATAGATTTGTTTCTTGAATGTCTCTTTGCTTACATCCTTCCATAATAAAAGATTCCAGGGCAAGTATTATTTTAGAAACTTCAAGTAAATCCATCCCAATCTCCTTAGCCTGAAGCGACTCAGTCCTTGCATCCTGTCCCGGATCAGCCCAGTTGTCCTCTCATGTGCGTCCTCCTCACTAGATGCCCTACTGAATCATCCCTTTCTCTCTTGCAGGACTGTCTACTTTGCAAACGACATAGAAGCTGCGGAGGGGCGCACAGAACACATCCCCCTAAAGAAGGAAAATAAGTTATTGACGACACTGTAGAGCTCGGCAGGAGCAGGAATGAGCGGAGGACGAAGATGAAGACGAATCCAGAGTAAAACAACAGATTTCAAACCATTTCCAACTTTTCCCTTCGTATATGAATGCAGGGCAGATGCTTTACACTCGCTGTCCGTCACCTGATTGCAATAAACTGCTGCACAAGCACAGTTCTTCCATGTTGTGTCTTGCTCTTGTTTGTAATACAATGCAGTGCCTGCAAGGACACTGTCCGTCCTGCCTTAGCGGTTTATTTTCACAAAGAGCATTGATAACAAAGGGATTCAATGTTTTTCTTGGCATTGGAATATGATCACCGCACCCCACTCTGTTGTGCTCTTTGTCCTGCATTAATTAGTTAACATACTGTAGAGCACAAGTGCAAATACCAGTCAGGGTAACACCAGCTCTGTTGTGAACTTATACTAGCTATGAAAACAAATCTATTAAAACATGCAGTCAAAGAGCGAAGGGGGTCTGTTTCCATGATTTCAGCAGCTATGGCTGCTGATGATAATATCAGCTTATTACAAGGCTTCTCAAACTTGGTCCTGGGGGACCCCCTGTGGCGGCTGGTTTTCATTCCAGCCGAGCTCTCAATTACTTAACTAGACCCTTAATTGAACTGATAATTTGCTTAATTAGACGTTTTTACTTGTTTTCAGCTCTTGAACAATTGCATAGTTCAAGTTAGCTGTAACATTTTATAAATAACTTGAACTGCAACTGTTTAAGAGCTGAAAACAAGTAAAAAGGTAGAATTAAGCAAATTATTAGTTCAATTAGGGGAGTCCCCAGGACAGAGTTTGAGAAGCCATGGTTTAGTACCTTTCGCCAGGAACGATCCCCAGGTACTTTACACTAAAGACCATTAAAAAAGAGTCAAATAAAGTCATGCGGGAGCCCATCAAAATACAACAAAATAAAATAAACGAGAAACAATGTTGCCGCCCTACAGTGTATAAACCTTTTGGTTCACCACCGTTCACCCCGTTCCTCGGAAATACAGGGCAATGTAAACTCTGACTTCAATTATTAAAATGACATTTCCAATCAATAAAAGGAAAACAGCACGGGTTCATTTAAAATGATATAATCTGCAACCTGAACCCGTGAATGAATGGGGGTGCGCGGTCCATACTGTCTCAACTCTACAGACAGCAGCGACTTGCGCCAGTGATGAGAACTAGACGCGGAGGACCAGCCCAGCCTGATCTTTAACCGAATTTTACATGTCTTTTATTTTGCCGGTTGTATAATGACTCCTGCGGGTTTTAATTGCAATTTGCAGGTCACTTGGTGCGGCCTAGTTTAGCCCACACGTCTGCAGCCTCGGAACGGAGTTTTTCCTTTGCTTGGTTGTAAGTACCGCAGAGTTTGAGATCGACAGGAAGCAGCCCGTCCGTGTTTTAATTCCCCACGCCCCCTCCGTTTCTACTTGGGTGTTTCATTTCCTGGACAAAAAGGTAAATAAACCCTTTAAACATGAAATATCCGGTATTTAACGCAGAGAGCAATTACGAACATAGCGTGAAATAGCTAAGTAAATCAGAAACTAGTTTTCATTTTAATGAAGGAAGACTGCGTAAGGTTTGTGACAGTAAGCAGCGGTCTTGTTTTTGTAATAACAGACACACTGTGCATCTTCAAGAGCATCATCCAGTACGCACGCTGCAGTTACCAAATGCCGATAGTTTAATTAATCAATTGAAATAATTAATTGTATTGCCAACTAAGTGTAGCTAACACAAGATCTTGAAAAGGGCCCCGTTATTAACGCCGTACAGACGGAGTGCAGCAGTCGTGCTGACAGACGGACCCAGCTAGCCGATTGTTTTGTCGTGCAGTGTGCTTGCAGGAGGATGGACGCTCTGGACCACATGCTGACCGACCCCCTGGAGCCGGGGCACGGGGGTCGCATCATGGAGGACTGCATGCTGGGAAACACCAGGGTCAGCCTGCCGGAGGAGCTGCTGGAGGACGTGGGTAGCAGCTCATCGCAGATTAGTTAACATCCCGCAGAACAGAACCGCTCCGAGGAACACCAGGGGTCTATGGTCTGTTGTAACTGTCCTCACACCGACAGTCAGAGTGTGGGATTGGATTCCCCTGCAGGGATGGCAATAAGACTCCTATTGCATAGCAGTTTTGCCCACTCCAGGTTTTAGTAGGAGCTTGATTAGCCACAGTGTGTAAGAAGCTCAGATGTATCTTACTAAACTCCTGGTGAAACCAGATATGGCTCAGACTGCTATGCAGTGGGAGTCTTATTTACATCCATGGGGCTACATATAGGGTGTCGGGGTTCGACAGTAATACTATCCCTGAGTCTTGATGTTCAGAGATGTGCTCATTTAGGCAGGATGCATACATTACCAGCTCTTCAACTTGTTTAGTACTTGTTCCAGTTAATAACCCACAGATGCAGGTGAGACTCAGTCCTGTGTTAAAACGCTTGTTATAAGTGGAGGAGTTGGTACCTGATTTTTGCAGGGGCTTTATTGCTTCAATTCCAGGCACCTACCTGGCTATTTCAGCAGTGAATGAAGGCTGACGATTGGTCTTTGTGTGTCGAGGTTGTTGGTTAAATTCCGTGGGTGTAGAGATTCATGGTTGGTTCTCTCTCTCTCTCTCTCCACTCCCTCTATCTCTCCTCCACATTCTCTGTCACTCCTACCTCTCCCTCCCCCCCACCTCTCTCTCTTTCTCTCTATCTCTCCCCACCCCTCTCAGCCAGAGATCTTTTTTGATGTGGTGAGTGCGAGCACCTGGAATGACGTGCTGACGGACTCACAGCGGCAGCACCTCCTCCAGTTCCTGCCGCAATTTCCAGAAGACTCCGCGGAGCAGCGGCAGCGGGTGATCACAGACCTGTTCGGGGACGAGAACTTCCGTTTCGGGAACCCCCTGCACATCGCCCAGAAACTCTTCCGAGGTGCAGGACCCCTCCCCTTCACCAGCTCCCTCCATCACCATATCCATTTAGAAATACTAAAAGAAACTTTGTCTGTGTGCATTGTATGTTGCCTTGTTCTGAGGCATTTGTTCAGGGCACATAGCTGTCAGGTTAGCAATTCTTCATCCTGTGACGACATCTGATTCAACAGAAACAAACTCCATGTGTAAAGTGCCTTCCACGTCAGGCAGCGTCCTACAGCACTGATGAGAAATAATAGAAATACAAATAGCCTAATTATCAATCTTTCTTTCTTGCTTCCCTCCCCAGATGGGTACTTCAACCCTGAGGTGGTTCAGTACAGGCAGCTGTGCATCAAGTCCCAGAGGAAGCGCTACCTGCACTCCCAGCAGCAGTATTACCACAGGCTGCTCAAGCAGATCCTCATCTCCAGAAAGGTATGACTGGCTCCAGCCAGGCTTCAATACAATACATCTTAGTCCTAATGTATATATTTTTTGATGCACTAAAAGACTACATCAGATAATGTCATTATTGGATTCTCAAGCTAGTTACTCTAATGAAAGGGAAAATCTGCTATTGCAAGTCCTGGTTCCCAGATGCTGCCTGTCTTTAGGAGCTGCTGGACTCAGCGCGGCGCAGCGGGCCCGACCTGGTTCTGAAGCGCCGGTACCCCTCCCCCTCGACCCGGCCCGAGGAGAGGGAGCAGAGGGCCAAGAGACGGGTGGCCAAGATCCTGCGGGAAGTGAAGGAGGATTGTGGGGACAGCGCCCTGTCGTCCGACGAGGAAGGTGCGGGAGAGCCATGCAGGAATGATTCCCTCAAACACTAAACTCGAATTCACACATTGAATAGAGTCAACCTGGACTACTCTTTCTTCTTTTTGAAATAATTCAAATAACGATTGCATGCATGTGTATATTTATTTTAAATTAAGCCTGGCGTATGAGGATGGATATCTTATTTAAACTATAGCCAAAACTAAAAGATATGTAAACCACAGAGCAAGAACACATCTCTCTTCCCTCCCCAGACCTGGGCTCCTGGCTGCCCCCCTCTCCCCCGCACCCCTCAAACCTCAGAGTGTCTCTCAGGGTGGTCCCGAGCTTGTCCACGCAAGACATGAAAACCACAGGTGAGAGACCCTCTTCCCCGACACCCAGGAATGACCCCCTGATAGGAAAAGGACAGCTCAGAGCGAAGTGTCTTTACATTTCAAAATCAGCACAGCAACTTAGTAAGCACGTTATGACAGACAAAGAACAGCACACTTAATCCAAAACTATTAAAAACTTTATAGTGTTAAATTTAGAAATGCATAAAGAAACTTAAGTTTGATGACAAACATTTCATCTAGAAGTATTTCTCAATGTCTTCAATTGATGCAAAAATCTGAACTGGTTTTAAAAAAAGAGAAACGATCCTGTCCAGACCAGTTCGTTCCGAGTTTGATGAAAAACATCGACCAGTAGAAGGATGGATTATTTAGATTACTCCCTGCTGCTGTTTCTCCTTCAGAAAAGCCGGAGCTGGTGGATGGAGATTTGAAGCTGATGTTGAAGAGACAGAGAGAGAGAAGGAAACGGCAGCCGGTATGTGCAGAGTGTGATCCTGGTAAAGCCTTGATATCAAACAGCAGCACAGTAGCGTGTGCTCATGCAAACAGGGGAGTGTGCTTGTGTGATGGTGTTGCGCTTGTACACCAGATAACACACGTGCTTGAGTGTGTGAACGGTCGACGGGAAAAATCTATTTGAAATCTCCCTACAAGGCCTTATAATAGTATTTCAGGGATGGAACTAAGACTCCTGTTGCATAGCAGTTTCACCCATTCCAGGTTTTCCTACAAGCTTGATTAGCCACAGTGCATAGTGAACAAGCTCAGGTGTGTCTCATTAAACTCACAGTAAAACCAGGAATGGGTCAATCTGCTACGCAATGGGGGTCTTCGTTCCATCCCTGTAGTTTATCAGTTTTACTAAAATGATTCAGATTTAAAAGCATCCCACATCTTGTTTGCACTTTTGTACAGACCTGTAGGTGCTTATACTGGGACATGGGCTGGGTTTGTAGAACCACAAGGTTATACTGCCATTTTTTTTTGAATGAACCTGTTTGGATCAAAATGTAAATTCGTCACCCATAATCCTGTCTGTCTGTCTGCAGGACCGCCCTGATCTGATGACGTCAGACATCAGCCTGAACGACATCATGACTCGCGTGAACGCAGGGAGGAAGGGCTCCCTCGTGGGTGAGTGTGTGGGACTGGGGGTTTGGAACTGGGAGACCCTTCCGTCAGTTCCCTGATCAACTGAGGGAAGTAAAAGAAAGAAGTCAATCATTTTATACAACGTGATTGTCAGGAATAGTTATGAATTAAGAAACTGCAGGGCAGGATGTGCAATGTGTATCTCGGAACAGTTTCGTAACAATTCAGAATAGTGAGGGAGAGGCTCTAGGTAATTTCAGTGTATTTGAATATGTTTGGTTCTGCGTATTGCCGACCCCACCCCTCCTTTTGCAGCGCTGTTCGACTTGGCCGTGCCCAAGAAGAGGCTGAAGGAGAAAGAGAAGGAGGAGAAAAAGAAAAAGAAGATGAAGCTGATCAAACAGGAGCCAGAAGACTCTCCCGAGCTGCTGGGGGACCCAGAGTGCCCCCCAGCTCCCCCTGAGCCCCCCCCAGCCCCAGTGCTGCCTGTGGTGAAGGAAGAGTGAGTACAGAGCCTTGCGGTATGACTGTGTAACCTGGGAGTGTGCAGGGGTGTGGATGAACTAGCTGGCAGAGAAAGGCAAAGAATTGGTTTGCTTTATTCTCAGATTACTGATTTCGTGTACTCAAGACTCACTCTCTCCCTCATTTTCCTATTTCCCCCTCTCCTTCTCCATCTCCCCTCTGTCTTGCCTCAGGCCCCTGGAGGAGGTGAAGGGCTCCCCTCTCTTTGTGGAGGAGATTGCAGTGAGCTTCTTCAGTCTGCTGGAGGAGATCCTGCGTCTGGAGGGCCAGACCAGCTCAGCTACGGTATTCAGCCCTGAACACTGATCTATGTGTAGCTCTGCCCCATGGAGATGAGCAGCAGTATTATAACAGCCCCCTTACTCCATCCTGTGGCCGTATGTGGCAACTACCACATTTCCATTTCATCCTGTTCATAACACAGGAAAAGTTACAAATGAGAGGAGGCCGTTCAGCCCGTCTGTGCTCGTCCGGTTAGTAGCTGATTCATCTCAAAACTTTGTCAGGTTGGGTTTTAAAGGATCCCAGTGATTCATCAACAACATGGCCAGATAACCAAACCAAACCAAACCAAACCAAACCTATAACCACACTGTGTAAAGAAGTGCCTCCTACCTTCTGTCCTAAATCTGTCTCTATTTCCAACTGAGTCTGCTGGTCCTGGATTCTTCGCTGCTTTTAAAGTATTGGTTCGGTTTAGCTTGCTCAGTTCCTTTTAAGCTTTGAAAGACTTGATGCAGGTTGAACGAACGCAAACCCTGTCAAGATCCGAGCAGGGTGGCATGTGTTACCCTGCAGGTGGAGCGAACGCTAACCCAGTCAAGATCCGAGCAGGGTGGCATGTGTTACCCTGCAGGTAGAGCGAACGCTAACCCAGTCAAGCTCCGAGCAGGATGGCATGTGTTACCCTGCAGGTTGTTGACTGTGTTATTATGCCCTGTCGTTTGTCACTGCTCCACTCTCTCTCCCCCTGTCAGATAGAGGAGAAGGTTCAGCAGTGGCAGGCCTCCCCAGCCAGCACACTGAACCCGTGGTTCTCTGCTGCACCCAACTGGGCCGAGCTGGTACCGTCTGCACTGCAGTTTCTGAGTGGAGAAAGCAGAGGTGAGGCTCTCGGTGGAATCATTCACTATGTTTAAATGCACAAGAAACAAATTTGAATCTGAAAACAAGTGTTCAGAGTTTACGTGCCAGACTCGGTGTGGTTCGGAGGAATCAATGCTTCCGAGCCCATACCCTTCAAACAAGTAGCTTGATAATGAATAGATGCATGTAAAGGTGAAGCAGTTCTCCTGATTGAGTTGTCAAGACCTGACTAAGTGACTCTCCCTCCCTCTCATTCTCTCTACAGCGGGAGTCATGGCTCTGCCTAGTGGCTTCACTCCCTTTGTGGAGTTCAAAGATCGGACACAGCAGTGGAAGTGGATCAGTAAGGGTCATCTGTCTGTCTATCGCAGGGATGGATATGAGACTCCTATTGCACAGCAGTTTCACCCATTCCAGGTTTTACTACATGCTTGCTTAGCCACAGTGTAGAGGTAACACGCTCGGGTGTGTCTTATTAAACTCATAGTGAAACCTGGAATGCATCAAACCGCTGTACAACAGGAGTCTTAATTTCATCCTAAAATTGCATTCTATTCATCAATCTGTATCTCTTTATCTATAGATTTTATTCTATCTGTTAATCTGTCCAATTTATCAAGTTGTCTGCTTGCTCTGTATCTCTATCGATATGTGTTCTTTTGATCTGTTTGTCTGTTTGTCTCTGTCTGCATCTCTCTTTGTATCTGTATCCTGTCTATCCTATGTTTTTATACCTGATGAAACCTGACCTCCTCTCTCTCTCCACCCTGCAGTCCCCAGTCAGGATGGCGAGAAGGATCTCGGTATGCTCTGTCAGCTGTGGCTCGAGACCAAGGACCAGCCTGTAGTCAAGGTGTGTCTGAGATTCACATGCACAGAGCCATGCGACTGGTGTTTAACCTCAGCAGCGCGCTCCACCAATCCCAGTGCTGTTCTCATGAAGTGGAACCAATCAAAACCACGTTTGAAGCTGCGTAGTATTTAATTGGCGAGCAGTTCATTGGTCGGTCAAGCTGACAGCTCAGGAGGTTGCATGGAAATCAGGGTGTGCTATTGGTCAACAAGAGGGCTGCACCAAATGACGTTTCCAGGTCCCGAGACATTGCCGGTCTGCTGGTCAGGTACTGCAGTCTGCTCCTGGTGCAGAGGCTCAGTGATGGGAACGTCTCCTGTTTTGTTTCTTGCAGCAGGAGAGTGAGGAGCTGTCAGACACCATACCCCCCATCCCCAGAGTGTGAGTAGGGTTTCTGTCTCCCCCAGTGGGTATTGATAATAATGGTAGGTTATTGACGGTGTTGTGAGGCCATGTTGACGCTGGTCTGTGTTTTCAATGCAGACGGACGGACTATGTGGTGCGCCCCAGTACTGTAGAGGAGAGACACACCTTCCAGGAACAGGTGAGCTTCTGCTTGTCTCTCTCACTCTGTCACTTTCACTCTGTCATGCTCTCTCACTAGCTCTCTCACTGTAACTTGCATTCTCTCATGCTCTCTCACTTTCACTCTGTCTCCATCTCTCACTCGCTCACTTTCACACTCTCTGTCTCTGCAACATTTCTTTTATTACTGTATGCTTGTAATAATAAAGTGCAGTTCGTATGCTTACATTTTCTCTATACCTTTATTGCATTTCTAACGAGGCCTGACCTACACCTCTGGGATTTGCCATGGTAATCTGTGTCTGCCATGCTTTCACTATGTTTGCACTATCATCGCACCCCAAGAAAGACTTCTCATTGAAACGTTAGTCCTGTGTGCGTTTCTGCGCTGTGCTGTGCTTCTCCAGGGCGCGGTGCAGCTTGCTGACTCCTCTCCCTCTCCCCAGGAGCGGCAGCGCTATGACCAGCCTCACAAGGCCTTCACGTTCCGCATGCACGGGTTCGAGTCCGTAGTGGGGCCTGTCAAGGGCGTGTTTGACAAGGAGACTTCCCTGAACAAGGCCAGAGAGCACTCCCTGCTGCGCTCCGACCGGCCAGCCTACGTGACCATCCTCTCGCTGGGTGAGTGCCAGGAGCAAGACCTGGAGACCCCAGGGATGGAATTTACTGCGAGCTTGAGGTAACAAGCTCAGGTGTGTCTTATTAAACTCATAGTAAAACCAGGAATGGATCAAACTGCCATGCAAGGGGAGTCTTATCATCCCTTCATGGGAAACTTATCCATTATTATAACAGTAAGAATATTCATAGAAAGCTAACTGTTTTATAAGCCTTTGATCTCCCCCCATCCCGCAGTGCGTGACGCTGCAGCCAGGCTGCCCAATGGAGAGGGCACTCGGGCAGAGATCTGTGAGCTGCTCAAGGACTCGCAGTTCCTCGCACCGGAGGTCACCAGTGCTCAGGTGAGACACAGACACACCTGCAGTTGCACACAAACAGGCATGATGATGAGCAGAAGTGCGATACAGGAGTTTGTCTGCAGTCCTAAGAGGACTTTGCATTGACTCCCATTAAGTGTGGATTTCCTATTTCAAACTGTTCTATTACTGGTGCTGTAAACTGCAGCAGGATCCCAGTTACAGCTCACCAAGGGGGAATATATTTTAAGTTCTCCCTGGGAACTCCCGGCCACGGTCGGCAGGGGCATAGCTTGGGACTTTTTGACTGAGAGACAATTTAAACTTTTGCTGTGTGTTAAATACCGAATGGGGCTGAATTTAGAAATCATAAAATAGACTTAAATTCAATAACAAACGTTTCCGCTAGGAGTCTTTTTTTCAATGTCTTTTTTGTTTTTGTGTTAATGTGTTTGTGTGCCTGTGTTCATGTATGTGTGTTTGTGTTTGCAGGTGAACACAGTGGTGAGCGGAGCCCTGGACAGGCTGCACTATGAGAAGGACCCCTGTGTGAAGTACGATATTGGACGCAAGCTGTGGATCTACCTGCACCGTGATCGCAGTGAAGAGGAGTTTGGTGAGGACAGCGCTTCTGTACACTGAATTGTATTCACGGGGATTGAGTAGTCGTCTTGGTCTGTGATCGGTAAGTGTGTCCAGCAGCCAGGAGTGTAACGCCACAATCCACGCCTGTCTTTCAGAGAGGATACACCAGGCACAGGCTGCAGCTGCCAAGGCGAAGAAAGCCCTGCAGCAGAAACCCAAGCCGGCCCCGAAACCTGTGAGTGGAAACTGAGCTAGAAATCCTCTATTGAACCAGGTGGAGCCAGCAGGGGGAGTGTGATGAGCAGCATGGGGAGTGTGATGAGCAGGAGTGCGATACAGGAGTTTGTCTGCAGTCCTTTCTATTTGCGTATTAGCTCTGTACATGTGCACCCTTATATATGAGTTCTTGCCAACATTCCAGCTATGTTAAATGTAAATGCTTTTTTTATATATATATATATATATATATATATAACCCTCCTATATCCATATATATCCCCCTTTATAAGGAGCCCCTTTATATAGCAGCATCGGTTATAAGGCAGCATTGTCCTGGCTGCCATTACAGTAGCACATTTCTACTTGTTATAAGGCAAACACAAATAGCTTGGTCTTGTAACTGTGGCTCCTGACTAGTGTTATGAAGATAGAGCACTGTATGTATTTGGTGAAGTCTTAGACACAAAAAGCCCTTTTAAAAGTAAAACATGCGGTGGTGTTGTAGTGGTTACTAAGGGAATCAGTAATTCCCTTCTAAGGGGTACAAAGAAGTAGCACTACGCGACTATATGAACCCACCCAGACACTTCTAAAATAAACTGTATGCAATAAAGTTTTTCG
>NW_024472793.1:0-14222 GCF_017654505.1 Polyodon spathula | reverse complement strand
CCCAGTTAGTTCTTTTTTTGGATTTGAGATTGTCATTCTGATCAGGAAGCATGGTGACTGCATTTTCCTTCTTTTTTTAACTAAAAGGTTGCATGAGAGTGTTGTGCTTATGTAAACAGAGGGATAGTGGCACTGGCTTTCTGCAAGTGCAACTCAGTACTGAGCTGAACACGCTCAAGCCACACAGAGGCACTAAACGGTTTGGCTGATTTATTTATTTATTTATTTTTTTGTATGCTGGTTCTGCATTGCTCTGCCTGGGAAGTCCTGCACACTTGACATACGGTGAGTCATCCCGCTCACCACCGAGCCCAGCTTATCTGTTCCAAACCATTTAAAAGCCATAACACACTTTATAAGCCTGGCACACAAGAACTGCCTACCCCCATAGCCATCATCAGCCCAGCACGTCAGCATCAGTTCTGGAGTGTGTTCTTGCACTGGGCAGAGAGATACCACAGGTCTAATTACTCTGAGAGCGAATGGGGGGAGACAGAGGCTAAGGGAATTAGCGGCACAGCAATTGAACTCTAATTTGGCTGCTGGGACTGTTTTTTTGCAATTATCAAACTCCATTTAAATTCCATGTGTGCAGGGATCAAGATGGCCAAGGAGAAAGAGTTTTTCAGGGTCCTCTTGAGGTTTCGTTTTATAAAAGGACGTTGAATTTGAAATGGAACTTGGTGGCAAGGCAAGTAAAAAGCAGGCACAGAGCTCAGAAGCATGGCAAAGTTTATGATATTAATATCTGCAGCATTCTTAGTTGGCTGCACCTCTTGTGTTGGATGGCACATGCGAGTTTGTGTTTAACCTCATTTTATTTCACACCCTACAATGTGCACTTACAGTATAGTTCAGTAAAGGGAATGTGTGTATTTTAGTCTCTTGATTGTGTGCTTCTTCACATGCGAAATCAAAGTTGAAATCTGTAGCGTGCTTTCATTAGCCCTCACGGCATTGCGATTCAGGTCAGAAAAAGAATAACGCTTACCGGATATAAATAAAACAAGAGCCAAAAATAGCTCTGAAATCGAATGTGGGACTGTCATGAAAGTGAGCAATCAAGTATGAAAAGTTTTAGAGAGGCCAGAAGGAGAGATTGCCATTCTCACAGCTGCCAGTGTCTTCATTAGCTCTGTCCCAGTAACAAAAGCAAAGATTTCATCAGAAAGAAAGAGAGAATTTTTTTTTTTTTATTTGATTTTGTTTTGATCTTTGTTTCCGCGCTTGGAGATTGAGGGAGAAAGGCTGCTGATTATTTTTATATTCCTCAAAGTCTCTGTCTTTAATTAAAATCCTCTAATCATTAAACAGTAATTACTCAGAGGCTGTCTACTGACAGATGGGCAAGAAGTAAAACATTGTGATTTACTCACTGAAAAAAATAAATAGATTCACAGCAGGAGTGGTCTAAGAATTAGCAGTCAGGACCCTAAACATTGAAGAGAAAGAAAAGGAATCAGTGCTTGTTTGTGCGTGTGTGTGTGTGTGTGTGTGTGTGTGTGTGTGTGCGGGCTGGTACGCAGGCACCTCTAATTACTGTGTATTTACATAGTAGTTACTTACTGTTTACTTGCAAATAATTACAATGTTATTATGCATAGTTACAATGTACTTAATGTGTGAATCTTTTTGCACGATATGTGTAAGTACACAATTGTATCAGAAAGGAGTTAGGGTTATATCATGCATAAAGACTTACACGTTAACTTAGTGATTTTGTATAAGTACACAATTAGAGACACAATTAGAGACACAATTTAATTTGTTACTGATGAGTCTTGCAGGACGTACATAAGAAGAACATAAGAAAGTTTACAAACGAGAGGAGGCCATTCGGCCCATCTTGCTCGTTTGGTTGTTAGTAGCTTATTGATCCCAAAATCTCATCAAGCAGCTTCTTGAAGGATCCCAGGGTGTCAGCTTCAACAACATTACTGGGGAGTTGATTCCAGACCCTCACAATTCTCTGTGTAAAAAAGTGTCTCCTATTTTCTGTTCTGAATGCCCCTTTTTCTAAACTCCATTTGTGACCCCTGGTCCTTGTTTCTTTTTTCAGGCTGAAAAAGTCCCTTGCGTCGACACTGTCAATACCTTTTAGAATTTTGAATGCTTGAATTAGGTCGCCACGTAGTCTTCTTTGTTCAAGACTGAACAGATTCAATTCTTTTAGCCTTTCTGCATATGACATGCCTTTTAAGCCCGGAATAATTCTGGTCGCTCTTCTTTGCACTCTTTCTAGAGCAGCAATATCTTTTTTATAGCGAGGTGACCAGAACTGCACACAATATTCAAGATGAGGTCTTACAAGTGCATTGTACAGTTTTAACATTACTTCCCTTGATTTAAATTCAACACTTTTCACAATGTATCCGAGCATCTTGTTAGCCTTTTTTATAGCTTCCCCACATTGCCTAGATGAAGACATTTCTGAGTCAACAAAAACTCCTAGGTCTTTTTCATAGATTCCTTCTCCAATTTCAATATCTCCCATATGATATTTATAATGTACATTTTTATTTCCTGCGTGCAGTACCTTACACTTTTCTTTATTAAATGTCATTTGCCATGTATCTGCCCAGTTCTGAACTACACAACTACACTCAGAGGACATTTACCCTCTTCTTTATGGGAATTTTTAAAATGATATAGTTTTGCTCTGAGTGAGTTATATTACATTTCAATGCAACGTGTGGTGAAGCAGGTATAACATTAATACAACTATCAATCATTTCCACTGTACAAGCTGAATTAGATTGCTATAAAGATGTTATGGCGTGTTGTGTTTTTTTTTTTAGTTGGCCTAGAACACAGCTTCCTGTAACCTTGATTAGTGAGCTTGACACATGAACAATGATGCCTCAATGGCTGGCTTTCTACAGGTCTGGATGACTTTCACAAACACTTCCCTGCAATCTGGTATTCAGCGCGTCTCCATGGTGACCGATTCAGAAACTCAAGGCAGAATGATTGATTTAGACTCGACCCTTTAAAGTATAGCCTTGAAGTGCTGGCCCTGATGTATACATGATACATATGTTTGTGCTGCATATTGTCCATGGGAATTTCATTTTGAGAGAAACATGCAAAGCATTAGGATTTTAGTCCTGCTTTCTCTCTCGGTTACTCAGTCAGAACTGTTCATTTGGTTAAGGATACAAGAGTTGAAACAAGGGTTAGTTTAATCACATGACATGGATGTGTTTGTTTTTTCCTGTCACCATATTGAATATCACAGCAGATCCATATTCTTCAGTGAAACAAGAGAACGTGGGCGTATTTCAGTGAACTACATGTGGCATAGCCCTGGGCCCAAACTTCCCTTTGAAAATCTGATCTAATGAGATTTCCACAAACAGCAGCAATCTTCAGCGGAGCGGGCAGACGCGCGGGAACAAGGCTGCATCTTTCAATTGCATTGCATTGTATTATTGTGTTGTGTTAACTGCTCTTGCAAGCTTTCTCAAGCAAGCATCTGAACAAACGAATCAATGTTTCATTGGAATATTTCTTTTCACACACGTATTGACGAGGGACTGCTAAATCTTAATTTTTTTTAAATCCAGGAATTTAGGGTAGCTGAGAACCAGAGGCAAACATTTTACCAGAAAAAAAAATTCTTTACTTTACTTTACAGTGTAATTAAGTACCTTTATAATTAATTTGACTTTTTGATTAATTTCATAATGATAGCTTCAGTTACACAATTGGATTAATCAGCAAGCTCATTAACATGCATGACTTTTCTCCATTTGTAAAATCAGATACCCATCTATTTTCAACAGATCTGTGTAAAACCACACTCTGCCTGCTGACTGAGAGAAATGGATCATTCAAGCAATAGAACTCTGAAGAAAGCCATCTATACACAAATTCATCAAAGTACTATATTGATCTGCTTTGTCTTTAGATGTATTGCTTCCTAGGTTATAAAAGGAAGTATATTCATAAAAGAATTCTAGACTGGCTTCTTTAACAACAATGAATTCAAATCATATTGACAAGTATTTAATTTCTGTTATCCCACCTCTGTTGAATATCATGGAAAGGTAGTCATGTTATAAACGATTAAGCTCCCAGTGTCATATCACACCTGCAGAAAACAAGGTTCTTGGTACAAATGCTACAACAGGACCAAATCTTTTATTTTTCCTGATCTTCTTTGAGCTTGAGGGGATTAATAGTAAGCTAATGTACCTGCAGTATATGTACAACTGCCCTTCATCTCTTTCCAAAGAGCTCACGAGAAGAATATATTATTCCATAAGAAAACTGTTGGCTAGGTTGTTCATATTACCTGATCTAATATGATTTACTGATCAGAATCAATTATGCACAACTGCGGGGAAAGCAGCCTTACAATTGTAAAAACAAGATGTTCGTTAAGCTGTTAGTTAATAAACTGTGGAGCAGGGAGCAGAGAGGGTTGTCCGCTCAGGAAAAATAAAGTGTACCCGTAAAATTTTCTTCCGCCATTCAGCCTCCGATAATAGAGCTCACCGCAGCTGGATTAAAATGCTGAGAAAAAGGATCCCGTTTGTATTCAAAGAGAGAGCGCGGATGTGCTAACTAAGCGTCATGTGGGGGGAACAAAAACCCTCTATATTTCTAATGAGATTCTTTTATTCATAGTAAACATGTCAAACATACAAAAACAGCAGGTGGGACAAGACAAAAGGCAGACAGGTACAATGGATTATTTTGTTAATTTTCGCAGAAGGCACAGGAAGTTTATGCTGCACCGTTAGAACTTCACAATTTTAAGGGGTCCTAGAGTGGCTCAACCGGTAAAGCACAGCTGCAGGGTAAGCCGCAGAGAGCAGGTTCTTGTTCTGGTTGTGAGAAGGGTCTGCTGGGGATTCTGTAGGGCGCGTCGCTCTGGTTCTGGTGCTCCCATGGGTTAGGGAGGTAAAACCAGATGCGACTGTTTCTCCTCATTGCGTTACAGCGGACCCTGATGGCCAGGTGCCCAGCGAGGTCAGGTGGGCACCTGCAAGGCTGGTCTTTGTCCTCCAGAGGTCGGTAGCTCTCGAGCTCCTGGGTGTAGAAGCGGAAGGGTGTCCACTGAACCTCCTGAGCTTTTTAAAGAATTGCTGTGGTGAGGAGAAAAAGTGATTGGACATTTCAAATTGGGGAGAAAAATCGAGGGTGGGGGGAATTGGACAAAATAAAAAAGGAGCCAGAATTTTGCCAGCAAAGCCTTCATCATCATGAAAACTCAAAAGGCAAGAAAATAAGATGCACACTGATGTGGGAGGAATTTAAGCAATTCAGGTGGAGGTGAACAAGGGGGGTTGTTGAGAGTTTGGTGCCAAATCCGGTTGAGCAGAATGGAGAACAGGACAGCTGGTTAATTACCTTGATTCTGTTTTGAGCAACATAGTCTGCAGTATTTACTCAACACACCTTTACAGGTTCGAGACAGGCCATGCCTAACCAATGATTTATCTTAATACCAAAGGCATTCAAAAGAATTCACTAAAGACACTGACTTGCACCTTTGGAGGTGTATGATAACCCTTTTCAGGGTCCTTATTCAAACAATGGGGACCCCTCTGCACTGACCGCTGGTCATGTCTGGTGAATATGATAAATGCTATGATTTTGCTACAGTCTTTATCAAACTTTTATCACACACTCCTAGCCTCCTTTAGACATTCCATGTTCGCATTTGGGTATAATCTTTAGATTTTATGCACATTTTTCTGGGACAGTGTGATTATTATGTGATTATGTTGAGGACCCTCTGTATGAGCGAGTGAAGCAGTATTTTGATTTGGGCAGTGTTTATAATAATTGAATACACCCCACAATGTTTATTGTGTTCATTATTTCAGTATTTGTTTTGTGTAGGTGTGCCATACCTGTGTTGGAACTTCATCTTTTCACCAGTTAAACAATGACAGAAAGACAGTTCAATTTGATAATCTTTAATGGACATAAATTTTGCTTTCTCTTTTAAGTTAGCTCCAAAAGCAATGGCTGATTGTTGATTACTCAGTGTAAACAAAATCTACTGGAGAAGTTCACAGAAATATGAGACTACAGATTTAAATAATAAGATTAATAAAAATAATAATAAAAAAAAAATGACACCGACAAATTCATCGTCATGCCACATTGTGTTACAGTGCAGGAGCTAATTTTTTTTTTTTTGTTTGTTTTTTGAGATGCGTTCAGGCCAGCTTGCGCTTTCTCAGTTAACAGCACAGTTTTTAATTCGATTTTCTGTTGTTGTTGGCATGGAAAACAAGACTTACACTTTGTGTTAAACTCCTTGGAGATACAGCGGCCTCACTTCTTCATTGCTTTATAGAGACATTCAGTGAGGCTCCAGATTCATGGTATGGATGTGTTTTTGATCCTGACGCAGCACTGTGCTCAAAGGCAGTCCTATGTCTGGGAGATTGGTTGAATAGCTGTCATAACGAACCGCTGTTTATTATAGTTGAATATCCCACTAAGGGGGTAAAACAGTGATACAGCACTGCTTTATTGAACAATGAGCCTTCAAAAGCTAAGGGCCTAAGGCTAGCCTGAACACAACTCAATCAGGTCAGTGTAAAAACTAATCTCTCGCCTCCTGATCTCCACATCTAAAATTACAACAACTAAATCACACCCCAAGAGTTCCTGCAATGCATTTACAAATAAATAAATACTTAAATAAATGAATAAATACAATCCAGCAACATGAAGCAGCAGCAAGGCTGTCAGTATCAACCTGCATCCCCTTATAAAAGTCCACAAAAGAGTGGTGAATCAGAGACAGGCATTGTGAAAGCACAGCTAAGAAAACGTGGTACATGCTTGGTACAGACATGAGAGAAACACAGGGGAATCTGCATAATTACTGCACAAACATACCATTATAAACTTTCATAGGGGTCGCACCATATACTCCCTATGCATTTTCATAACACGTTGACCGACATGTCTGTGTGTGCTATTGTAGGCTGTCAGAGTCCAATGATATGCAGACCTCCACAGTTTACCGGCACCCCGGCACGACGTGGGAAGCTGCACACAGTTTATAATTAAGTAGGACGGTAATAGGGCATGCATAACTATATAACAACATGGTAATAACTGGGTAACTACTAGTGTTTCCTGCTTTATAAAGGGTAACTACAAGTAGGGTAAGTTTATAGTTGCATGGAAATGACCTGTGCCAAGGTCTTACCAATACAATATTGTCACATGTAATTTGCATAGTAGTTACCAGGTAAGAGAAGGTATAATTGTTACCCAGTCATTGCAATGTAATTACAAATGTATTCAGGCCCTGACATTTGAAATGTTACCGGCAGGACTTATTTCAGTAACCGATGCCCCAGCACAGTGCTAGAAACGTGGCTCTTACCCACAGAGGGGCTTTTTGGCACTTGTGAGTAATCTGAGTTGAGGGGTTGAATTCTTCCCCAACAGAAACAAAGAAAACAATAAAAGATACATGAAACCCAGCATGAAAACAAAGAGCAAGTTCAAAATCACAAAGCAGTCCTGCTAAATCTGAAGCGATAGAGAAGTGACGTTCCTGTCAGCTCTGGTGCTGGCGCTGGTTTTGAATCTCATGCTGTGAACTTTGATGCTGAAACTTTTTGCCCCCCTTTTATTTTTTTTATCTGAAACTTTAAAAGGTTGGATTTGCATTTCACAAAAAAATAAAGAATGGCGTTTTGAAATCAGAATTATTCAGAGCTGTTTTTGCAAAACAAGTTGGTGGACCATTCAACACACTCAAGTGGTAGCAGATCTTACAGAGCAGCTTGTGATTGTGAACTGGGCCCTGGAACAAACTGGCTCATGCATTGAGCTGACCTGGAGGCTTTTGTGCAGTATAGGGACATACAGTAGAAAGAAATCCACTGGGGCAGAAAGTATCTGAGGAATATTAACACTGAGTTCTGAAAGTCTTTGCAGAAAATCTCGAGATGACATTAAAATACAATTCACACTGAGCTTACTTTCCAACTACGAGAACAAAAAGAAAAAAAAAACAGCCATGAATTAAATCGAAAAGTTTAAAACACACACACACACACACACACACACACACACACACACACACACACACACCTTTAAATGTAAATGTATATATATATATATATATAATCCACAGGAAATGTGGTATATATTATATATATATATAATATATAATATATTATATATATATATATATATATATATATATATATATATACTGTCAGGTGCATTAATAGAATAATACCACATTTAAAAATAGAAAAAGCAGAAAAGAAATAAGATAATCTCGACATCTCCAGTGACGTCCGGATGACATTGAGAAAACTCAGCCAGTGCATTAACACACTGAAGTCTGCAGGTACAATAGTAGATACACCTGTTACTTGGGCAGTGTGACTCAGAGACACCGTAAGGCAGCAACGACAGATTACCTGCAAAATAACGCAGAGGGGGACCCCAGTACCTGCAGTGCAGGTAAGCGATTCATACAATGCAAAAGGCTCAGGGTCACCCCACGACTGCAGTATGTACACACGAACTCACACATCTACAGCACTTCAGTCACTCTCTCCACAGGACGCCACTCTAATATCTTCTGTTTAAATAGATTTAACCTCATTTTATGAATTGTTAATGGCCGGAATCAGTTTCCCATTCTATAATTCAATAAACCGCTTTACTACACTTTTGCTATGCTTAATATATGCACAGGGTTGGGCACAGTGCTGAGAAAGAGTAACCCTATTACTCATTACTCGTTTCTTCGGAAAAAAAGTAAAAAAAAAAAAAAAAAATGTAATGATATTTATTTCCCTGGAGAATAATTCAGTCTCTCTTGTATATGAACGGATGAAAACTCAGATGGGTAATTCAAACTCGTCTCAGTTTGACATGAAGGGATGATCGCATCTTCTTCACATTGGCTTCTGGTAAAGTGAATTTTCTGTACCTCGACGGGATCGTTCGCAAACCACAAGCCGATGGGGTCGTATTTTGGCTTGCGATCCTGACATGCACGGTACACTGACCTGTCTGCACATATCGTGTGCTTCAAGATTGTTTTAATTGTTAAATCTGTAATTGACAAGGTTCATATACAAGCACACAGTGGCCTTAATTACTGTTGTAATAAAACTGTTACTGTTCAAATTGGAGATTATGGATTATACTGTTAACCTTAATTATACAATATTGTCGGAGCATGGCACTGTTTATGTATCATATCTTATATGTACAGTCTCTGTGAAATATTTTTCCTTTGCATTACATCAGCAAAAATACAGTACATATAATAATAATAATAATAATAATAATAATAATAATAATAATAATAATAATAATAATAATAATAATAATAATAATAATTCTGGGTTCAAGTCTCAATAGTACCAAGCTATATATTTGATACGTGGTCTGTTTTGAATTGCAGTAACTGCTGTATTGAATCTCCGCCACACTGCGAAAACAACAGGTTTTATGTATCTTTCTTAATTTATTAAGCAGTCATTTGTTTTAACCGTCTTCTTTCACATGTAGCACAAGAAACACAATAGGTTTTCGGTGAGGACACACATCTACTTCATTTATCAGACAGCAATAACACTGTGAGCGGTTTAAATCTCTGCTTCATCTAGGAAAGCCCATGTTCTCTACTGCGCTGTTCCTCACAGGCAGTGTCCCCAATGTCCTGGCTCTAGGGTCAGCAGTTGAAATGCTGCTTTGCAAGCAAACATGAGCAGCTTTTGATTGAACATGGGGAAGAACAAAGACTAGTTGACAACCTTTTCACAGCCCCATAGACTAGGGGCCGGGATGTTTTAAACTGTTTGTCTGTTTTTCCAAATGGGTCTCTTTTAATGGTATTTTAAAGGTATTTGCTTGGAGAGGCAGGGTGGTTGTCAATGGCAGATCTTTATTCTTGTCTGTGGATTTAAGTGGAGTATTTAAGTCCCCACTCTTAAGAAAAAGGATTCTACTCAAAACTGGGTACGTTAAAAACATTTGAGATGCTGTGTTACAGGTTTAGATTGATCAGATTCAATGCAAAGTGAATGGCAAGTTCATGATGAGTAATGGAGCGTCCCTTCACTGCAGCACTGCTACATACAGCCTCTGTAATTCCAGCCCACTAATGCTAGGTAGCTGAACCAGGTTGTACAGGCAGGTAGTTCAAAGGGATGCAGATGCCAGAGCTGATACTGTGGAACTGAGAATAAGGGGAGCCAGAAAAACGGGCCACTGCCTTCCCATGTATTTAATAGTAACACTAATATAATAATAATAATAATAATAATAATAATAATAATAATAATAATAATAATATAATAATAATAATAATAATAATAATAATAATGTAAAAAAAAAAGAATTAGGTTTGCATACAGGCGCACACATAAACTCAAGCACTCATACAAAACAAAAGAAATAATAACGAATCAAGTCAACCAAACATTCGTGGAATGTGGTGGAAAAAACAAAAACCCAAACAGCGTGGCACACCGATGCACAAGAACTCAGTTCAACACATTAAAAAAAAAAAAAAAAAAAATAAAAAAGACAAGAAAAGGCAAAGTTTCTCTTGTTACCCATTTAGTTTTGCTGAGAGAGGGTGCAGTACAGTGGAGGAGGGTGGAGTGCAGTGGAGGAGGGTGGAGTGCGGTGGAGTGCAGTGGAGGAGGCTGGAGTGCAGTGGAGGAGGCTGGAGTGCAGTGGAGTGGAGGAGGGTGGAGTGTGGTGGAGGTGGAGTGAGTGGAGGAGGGTAGAGTGCAGTGGAGGAGGCTGGAGGGTAGAGTGCAGTGGAGGAGGGTGGAGTGCGGTGGAGGAGGGTGGAGTGTGGTGGAGGAGGTGGAGTGGAGGAGGGTGGGTGGAGTGTGGTGGAGGAGGGTGGAGTGCAGTGGAGGAGGGTGGAGTGCAGTGGAGGAGGTGGAGGGTAGAGTGCAGTGGAGGAGGGTGGAGGGTGGAGTGCAGTGGAGGAGGCTGGAGGGTAGCTGGAGGTGGAGGAGTGGGAGGAGGGTGGAGTGAGTGGAGGAGGGTGGGGGAGGAGGGTGGAGGAGGGTGGAGTGTGGTGGAGGAGGGTGGAGTGTGGTGGAGGAGGGTGGAGTGCAGTGGAGGAGGGTGGAGTGCAGTGGAGGAGGGTGGAGTGGGTGGAGGAGGGTGGAGGAGGGTGGGCCCCCCATCCTGCCCAAGCGCCACACCAACGTCCTTCGTCCCTCCTCCCGACCTGCACCTCACGCCACCTCCTCCCACTCCTCCAAACCTCACAGTCCAGTGTGAGCCGCCTCCGTGCCGACCTTCACACACCCCTTCACATCTCTCGTCACCGTCCTCCCCTACCCACGCCTCACACCATGGCGTGGAGTGCAGTGGAGGAGGGTGAAGTGCAGTGAGGAGGTGGAGTGCACCTGGAGGAGTTGGAGTGCAGTGGAGTGGAGGAGGAGGGTGGTCCCGTGCGGGAGGAGGAGACCTGCACACCACCTCACCACCTCCTCCCACCTCCCTCCCTGTCACCTCCCCCACCTCACACGGACCTCCTGCAGAGGTGCACCTCCTCCCACCTGGACCAGCGGGTGGAGGAGGAGGTGAGTGGCAGTGGAGGAGGGTGGACCTCCTCCGCCCACCTGTGCACCGTGGACTGGAGTCCCACCGCACACCTCCTGCAGGT
This sequence comes from Polyodon spathula, assembly GCF_017654505.1. Taxonomy (NCBI): domain Eukaryota; kingdom Metazoa; phylum Chordata; class Actinopteri; order Acipenseriformes; family Polyodontidae; genus Polyodon; species Polyodon spathula. The sequence continues at coordinate 2,575 of NW_024472793.1, read as the reverse complement.
GAGGAGGGTGGAGAAGTCTCCTCGCAGTGCCCGAGGTCCCATCACACCACCTCCTGGAGTCACGTGAGGTGGAGGAGTGTGTGCTCCGTGACCTCACCTCACACCACCTCCTCCCACCACCTGGAGTCAGTGGAGTGGAGGAGGGTGGAGTGTGGTGGAGGAGGTGGAGGGTAGAGTGCAGTGGAGGAGGGTGGTGGAGGGTGGAGGAGGGTGGGTGGAGAGTGCAGTGGAGGAGGGTGGAGTGCGGTGGAGGAGGGTGGAGGAGGGTGGAGGAGGGTGGAGTGTGGTGGAGGAGGGTGGAGTGCAGTGGAGGAGGGGAGAGTGCAGTGGAGGAGGTGGAGGGTAGAGTGCAGTGGAGGAGGGTGGAGTGTGGAGGAGGGTGGAGGAGGGTGGAGGAGGGTGGAGGAGTGGAGGAGGGTGGAGTGGAGGAGGGGTGGAGGTAGAGAGCAGTGGAGGAGGGTGGAGTGTGGTGGAGGAGGGTGGAGGAGGGTGGAGTGTGGTGGAGGAGTGGAGGAGGTGTGGTGGAGTGCAGTGGAGGAGGGTGGAGTGCGGTGGAGGAGGGTGGAGCAGTGGAGGAGGGTGGAGTGCAGTGCAGTGGAGGAGGGTGGAGTGTGGTGGAGGAGGGTGGAGTGCAGTGGAGGAAGGTGGAGTGCAGTGGAGGAGGTGGAGGGTAGAGTGCAGTGGAGGAGGCTGGAGTGCAGTGGAGGAGGAGGGTGGAGTGCAGTGGAGGAGGGTGGAGTGCGGTGGAGGAGGGTGGAGTGCAGTGGAGGAGGGTGGAGTGCAGTGGAGGAGGGTGGAGTGCAGTGGAGGAGGGTGGAGTGCAGTGGAGGAGGGTGGAGTGCGGTGGAGGAGGTGGAGGGTAGAGTGCAGTGGAGGAGGCTGGAGTGCGGTCGAGGAGGTTGGAGTGCAGTGGAGGATTGTGGAGGAGGGTGGAGGTGGTGGTGGTATCCAGTGTGGCACAGCACAGCAGAGGAAGCCCTAGTGGCAGACTGGGGCAAAATGCAGTGGAGAACACAAAGGCTCAGTCCATGAAAGACTGGGACCAGCAGAAAGGACAACCTCTCTCTCTCTCTCTCTCTCTCTCTCTCTCTCTCTCTCTCTCTCTCTCTCTCTCTCTATATCATGTATGCATTTCCTTGTTGTTTATTCTAGTGTAGTGTGGGGCAGAGACGTTGGACGTTAGACGTACTGTTCCTTGGGACAGATGTATGGGGCTCGTGAGCCTGGAGGGGGGTACCTGTAGACAGGGTTGTTGGGAGGGTGCCGGGTGTAGGAGTTCTGGGGCAGGTGAGAGATAGGGGGGTAAGCTGGAGAGGGCTGTGGCTCCAGACAGGCGTGGTGGTAGCTCACATAGTCAGCCGGGTTTGGTAGCTCTTCGTAACGCTTCCCAGAGATCTGTAAAACACAAACGGGAAAAAAACAGGGAAATAAAAAGATGACAAATACATGTGGTTAATTTCACCACCCATCTTTCTTTCCTTAATAATGACCCACATTAAGTTTCAGGTCAACCATTTCTCAAGCAAATCCTTCTCAATTATGTCAGGTGTCAATCAGCAGAACAATGTCCCACTGCGACGATCTGTATTGTGACCTGGCTAATGGATGCCTGTCAGCGCCTCAATTATCAGCTCTTCAAACTGTATTCTTCAGAGCCACAGCTAGTAACTCTCCACCCCAAGGAGAGATACCATATGGGAATCAATTACCTGAAATATAAGACTTCATGTGAGGTTACTTGAAGAATACACAGGACTTATCATTTAAGAAATGAGCTGGCTTTCCCATTAATGAAGCTAACTTGTGTAAGGGGAGTGCAATTAACCTGACTCTCATACTGTTTAAGGCTGCACTGTTTTTCAATTATATCCCAAATAATATCCATTACATTATTGACAGCGATGTATTTATATTGTTCCATTACTGCTGACTTCTATATTTCATTATTATTCTATTTATGTAATAGTTTTTTTATTTAATAAATGGCTTATTAATTTAGATATAGTTTTTAAATGTTCTCCAAAGAGCATAGAAACACACACACACACACACACACACACACACACACACACACACACACGCACACGCACACACACACACACACGCACACACACACACCCACACACACACACACACACGCACGCACAAACACGAACACACATGCACACACAAAGATTAACGCACACAAAGTAGGCTACTTAAAACAGTCCAAATACTCAAACTGAAACTCAAAACAAATTAAACAAATCATTTCAAATAAGTTTGTCTGCCATAAAACACAAACTGGTAACAAGTACTTGAGTACTTATGAGTACTTGAGCTACTCTTGAAGCCCAAACAAACACACTACATATCCAAAATGAAACCCTATACCTCCCCATGTTCCAAACAGAGTTCTGTGCAATACAGCATGATCTCATTAATGGCAGGTACATGTAAATGACAAACAAATAAATGAATGAACAATGCAAGAGAATGAGGAAAAGCAAACAGTGAATGAAAAGGAGAACTTACGGGTTGCTCCCGAGCATCTTTACATCTACGATAACCACGATCCCCACTCTGAGCGCAGCAC
>NW_024472792.1:0-10778 GCF_017654505.1 Polyodon spathula | reverse complement strand
TGCATTGCACCTTACAGTATTTTTAGAACATACACTCCACAGCTCTCCTGCACCTTAAAATGCACCAGAACACCCCATTCTCAGCACTGCAATTCTATCCACATTGAAACTTTGTTTTTAGCACTGACTATCTCCACACCTCTTTTAGGAAACGCCAGCAGCACCACTCAGCTGCGATCATAATGCCAGAACCATTAACAGACCACATTATGACCAGCAATGGAAACACAGTGGTCCTGAAATAGAGGTATATGCAAGCAGGTTCAGATATGGTTCCATGGCACAGCAATGGATTGCAGTTGGTATTGGTCCATACCGTTGGCATGTCAAAATATGAAAACGCTTCCCCTGCGCTGCCATTCATGCCATAGTATTTGTATTGTGCTGCCATTGTACCCGGGCACAGCGTCATTGCAGCGCCAACGCTGCATTGAAAATGAAGATCATTTGGTGACAGCCTGCTCATTGAGGAGAAACAACACCCTTGTTCACTTTCCTCCGTCTGAAACATTCTCTTTACTGAGCACTAAAACACCACTCCCGTGAAACTCTGTTCCCAGCTCCTCTCTCATTACTTGAGAATGAATAATACAATATCCATTGTTTTCACAGTAAGACAGATGCAGCATTTGCAGAACCCTGTACATAGCCTACAGATTCTCCCACAGGATATAATGCTGGTGTCTGCATGAGGCACACTCTTCATTACTCTGTAAAAACAAAACTAGCTCTGCAGCAGATTGATGTTTGTTTTTTTAGTCGAGTGATTTACAATGTACATTTAGCCCTCAGTCTCGATATTAAGATCAATGGGATGCTGTTATGCCAACGCATTACATGTTCCAATTAGTAAAGTTTTTTAACCAGCTCAATCTGCTCTGTACATTTTGTAAAGCCGGCATATCTAACAAGGAGTCTGGGCATGTACCCACCACTGCACGGACAGCCAGGCCGATTTGCACCAACAGTTACAAAGCTTTTAATCTGATCTCGTCCGCCACGACCAGAATCCGAAATGACAGTGCATCACACAACACTGCGTGATACACCAAGCGGATGAGGTGCTTGCTGATGCAAAAAGAAAAATATATCAGCCAGCGCTGCTAGTCTACTACCAGTCACAAGCGGTACATGTAAAGCAGAAAGAATGCAAAAATGAAATTCTATCAGTGCACGCTCATGCAATGAGATGGATTGCACACCTACCTGGATATCGCCCGCCGTCAGGTGGCTTTTCATCTCGGTGCTTTTCTTCTTGGGGGGCGGGGGGGCTGGTTTATGGGCAGGCGGAAGGTCCGTCCTGGCAGGAGAGAGGAAACAAAACCAAAAACAAATACAGTCCTTTCATTCTGACCTGAATTAACACAAAGCAAAACATGACAACAAAGCAGTCCTGGGTACTTTACCATCACAGGGAGTCTGACACCTGAAGAGGATTTTAGGAGAGAGCAATGACACTTAGGAAGGTACATCCACGTGGCAACGGAACTACCTGGGGTCTGTTCCAGTCTGTTCCAGTCCAGGACCTTGTCTCAACCAGATCCTCTAATACTGAATGTTACCTGCTGCTGTGGGATCATCTAAAGCAGTGGTACACAACTCTGACCCTCGAAATCCAATCCGATCCAGGTTTTTACTCCGAGGAGGTTCTAATGCAGTTCGTTGAAGATGCCAAGAGGCAATTAACTCATGTAGGACCTGGTTGGAATAAAGACCAGGACTGGAATAGATCTTGAGGGCCAGAGTTGAGTACCTCTAATCTAAAGCCTGGTTGGAACAAGGTCTTGGATGGAATGGACTGGTCAAACCACAAGTGAGAATTACTGTTGCAGTGATTAATAATATGCAGCTCTGACCCTTACTAATGGGATAGATTTACTATTATACCAGTATGACTGTTGCCTATATTATTATGCACAGTGAAACTTACGCATATGCAAGTTTTATGAAACCCAAATGAGCCCGACCAAAGTGGTCCCAATTTTCATTTTTTGGCAGGAGAGTGTATTAGAGAGGCTCTTTAAAACTGGTGTGAGTGATCTCTGCTGATTGATATTCAAGCAGACAGGTTTGAATTATTTGTCTGACATTTACTACTCCCAACTTGCAGTATGACTCAAAATAACCCTTTGATCAGCATGCACTGTGAACCCTCTGCAACGAGCAGAGGCAACTAGCACACACGGCACGTCTCTGCCCCAGTCTGTCAGTCTGCCTACGGAATATCGGCTAACAGATAAACAGGTAAATGGAAAGGACGACAGACAGACAGACAGACACATGCAAGCAGGCAGCTGTACAGAGACATACAGATAGACATACAGAAAGACAGGCAGACAGGTCTAGACGCAGTAGTGGGACCATTCAGTCTTCAGTGTTTTAGTTAGTTAATCAACTTATGAAAATAAGTACCCTGTCTCTCACACACACCCACTCCTCTCTCTCTCTCTCTCTCTCTCTCTCTCTCTCTCGCTCTCTCTCTCTCTCACAGTCACTTGTAAGAATTATCGAAGCTTCAAACACGATGGGCTTCTCTCCCTATTAAAGGAATATCTGCTCTTTTCAAGAGTGGCTCTCTTAAGTCTTGCTTCATCCTAACTATTTTCAGTTGACCTCACACCGTTACAAATCGGGACTGTCGTTCCGTCACTAGATCAAACAATCTAACACCCTTATCTTCAAACCGGCCACATTTTACTTGAGAGAGAGAGAAGCGCTCCAGGAAAATGTCTTTCATTCTTAACCAACCGTTTAACGGAGTCAATACAACTGCAACCGATGTGTATTGTCAACTTGAACAGCAACAGCAACAACAAAGGACCAATTCACAGAGCTTTTTTTTTAGCTGAAAGGCAGGGGAACGTTGGTATAAATAATTAGCATGTACCAAAAACCTGACGTGAAAAGAATAACAAAGTAATAGGATCTGTGCTGTGCAGAGGGACACAGAACAGAAAACGAGTGTAGAGTCATAGTGAAGGGTGCATATTAAAGGTGTACCATGTAGAAATACTACGGTACTGTCCAAAAACACAATAGTCTGAGATGAAGTAATTGTAGTAATTGACTGCTGTGTTCCAGTAGGAAACCAGTAACCGTGTACCAGCATGGGGTGTTTCAGTGTGTGATACTGGGAATGCATTTAGAGTGTGCAACACTCACATTGCACAGCACCATGCACGACACACCGAATCTGTGTCGAATTTTCAAGTTCATTTGTTGATCCTTGTTTCCGGCAGAGTGACAATACTTTTACAAAGGAAATTAAAGCACCTTTTGCATGAACAAACAGAATAAATAGCAAGGGAATTCTTGGGAATTGTACAAAGTGTTCTGGAAGCTGTTATTAACTTCACTGCGTCACACCGCTGAACACCACAAAGCATCGGCTCACCTCCCCGCGTTACTGCTGATGATATCTCTGACGAACTCATTGATTAGGAACAAACAAGCAGCAGGTGGGTTCACTCTTGGTTAATTAGCAGGCCTGATCAATTAAGAGCTGTGCTGAAGTGGAGCTCGTGTCCATTAACAATCCCTACCTAACCACTCACCAAAAAATGATCAGGCTCGTGATGTTTTTTTTTTCCCAATATCAGGCATGGTTGTTTCAAATCTGAAGAGTGCGTTTTGTCTTTCCAATAAAGTAGCTGAGCTGCGCACAGACATCATCTTAACAGGTCGGTATAACAGAGATGGGAGCATCAACACGACAAACACAAACCAACATCCACACCCTTCCTTACCCGGCCGGGCAGCCATAGAAAACATGGTAATGGGCAATGACCCCCCCCTCCATTTAAATATTTATTGGCACGCAGTGGATTTTGAAAACAGGCACAGGGTGGTCCACTGGTCCAAATCCCACCTCTGCCACTGACTGACTCACTGTGTGACCCTGAGCAAGTCACTTAACCTCCTTGTGCTCCATCCAGTGGCTGAGATGTTAAATCAATGTCCTATTGTAAGTGACCCTGCATATAATGCACAGTTCACCTGCCTCTGTAAAGCTCTTTGTGATGGTAGTCCATTGTGAAAGGTGATATATAAAGATGTTATTATTATTATAAGCTGTGAGGCACCTCAGAGATAGAGGGAGAGAGAGGAGAATGATGGCTAACAGTATCCCTAACCTGAGCCCTTGCCCTAACCCTAACAGTATCCCTAACTCAAGCCATTGCCCTAACCCTAACTCTAACAGTATCACTAACCCAAGCCCTAACCCTAACCCTAACCCTCTCTGCCAGTATCCGTAACCCTAACTCTAACAGTACTCTAACTCAAGCCCTAACCTAACCTAACCTAACCTAACCTCCTAGGATCAATATTTTATTTCATTTTTTTAACAGCTATTTGTATCTCATTGTAAGGCTCTGGGATGCATGTGCGTGAATGAGGCTTTATTAACATAATTGGCACAGTACAGTATGGAGTTACTCTGTCTACAGGCAGCGAGTGGTTTAATCTCAAAATATCAGACCCCTTGTGTGTTTCACTCCTATATCCAGGATCCCTTTCCCTGAATAATCAGAAACTGGATTTCAAGTTTATAAGAGATGCACCTTGAAACGTCCTTTACAACATCACCTGCGATTAATGGGGTTGTTCAGAATTCCTATCATCTCATAATCACATAAACCCAGGCACATTTATTAATAATCCTCTTTCCTACTGTGAGCAAGAACAGGACTCCTAGAACTCCCACAGGCATATAAAAAGAGGACTTAAATGTGACAATGGCAAGAATTACACTTTTACACTGTAACTTTGGCTGGACCATCCATTAAACAGCTTTAAAGTACCTTCAAAAAACCAAATAAACAAAAACTCACCACTGGGAGGAAGACAATGAATCTTTATGTTGGGTACCTTCGCAGTTTTATGCATAATATAATTGCAAGCATCTCTATTACAGTTTTTATTTATTTATTTTTTTTATATTATATCTGCAATACTGGTAGCAGAGTAACAATTAAAATTTTATTGTCATGTCATGTCATGAACAAGTATTTCATATACTAAATTGCACATGTATTGCATACATGCCAACAGGACCTATATGGTCGGGACAGTCCCGATTTCCTAGCAAGTGTCCCGCGTCCCGATGCATAGTAAGAAAGGCCCGATATTCACTCATAGGAAAAAAAAATATATTATTCTACACTGTAGAGTTAGTGAGAACCACATGCTGTGCGCTTTTCCTGCAGCTGACACATCTGCTGATCACTGAGTTATACAAAGGGAAGAACACTTCACTGTGTCTATTTTTACTGTCATGATGGTCGTGTCGTGTTGAGTTGTGGGGGGGTGGGGGGCGATTCGTCTATAATGCGATAATGAGTGTTTTTGTGTATGACTCCTCCCATGTGGATGATGTGTACGCCACCCTCCCCCCCCCCGAGACGAGCGTCCTACTGAACAATTTCCAAATGTTGGCAAGTATGGTATTGAAATTCTGACCATGTCGACAGATACATAATAGGAGGGCGTGTGTGTATCCAGACTGCTATTGCAATGCTGGGCTCATATTCCACATCACAGTATCTTCCCACTGCAAAAGAGATTCAAGACACAAAAAGAGCACATACGTACATTACAGGTCATTACGGTTTTGAATAACACCGGTCATGCTGTTGATTAGTCATTTTCACCTGGTTACATTTTCCTAATGGATGTCAATTAACTGTTTATTCAAATTTAATTTCAGAAAATGGGTACTTAGTGATGCCACTCAAAGTAAAACGCTACACAGTAAAGCACACCTCGCCACCAGCTGCATCCATCTAGCTGCCACAATCCAGAGTAGCTATCAATGTGTTGAGAAACGTGGTTTAGGGAGGCGGGAGGCGGGAGCGGAGGTGTTTGTTCTTTTCCTGTGGCCACAAAACTATCAGAAAAAACTAAGAGAGTAAACAGGACTAGTTTTCTGGCATCCAGAGAGAGAGAGAGAGAGAGAGAGAGAGAGAGAGAGAGAGAGAGAGAGAGAGAGAGAGAGAGAGAGGCAACACTTAATTTCTCACATAAGTAAAGCCGTGAGGCAGAATGAACATAAGAGAAAGTTTACAAACGAGAGGAGCCATTCGGCCCATCTTGCTCGTTTGGTTGTTAGTAGCTTATTGATCCCAAAATCTCATCAAGCAGCTTCTTGAAGGATTGTGCTTCAACAACATTACTGGGGAGTTGATTCCAGACCCTCACAATTCTCTGTGTAAAAAAGTGCTCCTATTTTCTGTTCTGAATGCCCCTTTTTCTAATCTCCATTTGTGACCCCTGGTCCTTGTTTCTTTTTTCAGGCTGAAAAAGTCCCTTGGGTCGACACTGTCAATCTTTTAGAATTTTGAATGCAGTTCAAGACTGAACAGACAATTTTTTTAGCCTGTCTGCATATGACAGCCTTTTGGGAGACAGAGAATATCTGTGGGCACACAATATTCAATGACTAGCATTGTGAGTATCCGAGCATCTTGTTAGCCTTTTTTGCTTCCTAGATGAAGACATGAGTCAACAAAAAAGGGATTCCTTCTCCAATTTCAATATCTCCCATATGATATTTATAATGTACATTTTTATTTCCTTGCACCTTACACTTTTCTCTATTAAAGTCATTTGCCATGTAGGCAGAATGATGCAGTTTGTTTTTGGGTCAGGGCTGTGCTGCCTATAGAGTGGCAGGCTTCCAGTTAGCACACAGCCCTCAAGCTGGGAGACAGAGAATATCTGGGGCAATACTAGCTGAGCTTTTGCTCCCATGCAAAGGGTGACTCCTTATTTCAAATTCAAAGTCATACAGTACAAGCATTGCCAAAGTGAACGCAGCAAATATTTATATATATATATACATACATACATACATACATAAAGATTAAAAAGAGGGTGCCAGATTAGTATTTCAAATATATCGATTACCATTTTATTTATCATGTTATACGTCATACATTTCCTTGCCAGACTTGGCTATGCTTTACTTTTTAATGTCCTTTTACCATGATATACTGCACTAAACTTTACAAATGGGAACAACTGATTCTCTTGTCCCTGCTGCTGAGAGAGGCAGGCGTGTACGCACAATATAGAATTTGATCTAGATAAACTGGAGAATTCCAATATGAACGTCACACCTTATGGAATGGCTTTGCACAGCATCAGAAAGCTGCACTACAGTATACTGAAAGATCTGAAGAGGATATCATTCCTGGAAATGCAAAGAGACTGCCATTGGTTGCGGAGGCTTGGTGGGCCAGTGGTTAAAGAAAATGGCTTGATACGGGCTGTGTGTGACCCTGAGCAAGGCACTTAACCTCCCTGTTGCGCGGGCCTTCAAATGAGATGTAAAACCATGGTCCAATTTTAAGTGACTCTGCAACAGCAGTTGCTGGTGCATAGTTCACACTCTAGTGTCTGTAAGTTGCTTTGGATAAAAGCGTCTGCTAAATGACTCATTACTAATTATAACTGTTTGTCCTTTTCAAGGTAAATTTACTGTCTTGCCCCTATCTCTTTAAACATCAGAGCTGCTGTTTTTGATGCAGTTGGCTGTCCTGTTCACCTGTGTTGTGTTCAGTACTCACAGGTCACTCTGTCTCTGTGTTGTGTTCATTACTCACAGGTCACTCTGTCTCTGTGTTGTGTTCAGTACTCACAGGTCACTCTGTCTCTGTGTTGTGTGCAGTACTCACAGGTCACTCTGTCTCTGTGTTGTGTTCATTACTCACAGGTCACTCTGTCTCTGTGTTGTGTTCAGTACTCACAGGTCACTCTGTCTCTGTGTTGTGTTCATTACTCACAGGTCATTACTCACAGGTCACTCTGTCTCTGTGTTGTGTTCATTACTCACAGGTCACTCTGTCTCTGTGTTGTGTTCAGTACTCACAGGTCACTCTGTCTCTGTGTTGTGTTCATTACTCACAGGTCACTCTGTCTCTGTGTTGTGTTCATTACTCACAGGTCACTCTGTCTCTGTGTTGTGTTCAGTACTCACAGGTCACTCTGTCTCTGTGTTGTGTTCAGTACTCACAGGTCACTCTGTCTCTGTGTTGTGTTCAGTACTCACAGGTCACTCTGTCTCTGTGTTGTGTTCAGTACTCACAGGTCACTCTGTCTCTGTGTTGTGTTCAGTACTCACAGGTCACTCTGTCTCTGTGTTGTGTGCAGTACTCACAGGTCATTGTCTGTCTCTGTTCGGCTCTTCTGTTGACGACGGTAGACCACGAAAACGGTCACGGCCACGCCGATGATGAGCCCAACCGCCACGACACCACCCATAATCCCAATCACTCTTCCAGGGGTACCCTGGGGCAGGGGCTTGTCTACAGAGAAGAGACAGGGGGAGGGCGTGTTAATATACCCCCAAAGCAGGAAGACACAGACTGATTTCACATTACACCAGGTGGTGAAGGCATTAGGCAGAATATTTGTGTACTGTTTTTATTATCTCATATCAGCGAGACTATATCAGCTTATTTCACCACAACGTTGAGGGGACATACACATTTGTCATTCTTGGCTGCAAAGGTATGAGTCATTGTTAGAATGCTACCACAGTGTTTTTTGACAATGGTGTCACAGAGTAGCCACAGAGCTGTATCACCAATCCTGGTAATGATTTGGTGTGCCCTTGCCTGAAGAGTTTCCTTCAGAATATCACGCTGGTTTAATAATGGACACCCTCTGACATTTTTGTCAAACAGGACCAGCTTGTATGCAAGAAGCAAAACAGAGACAAAGAGAAGAGAGAGTGAGTAAAAGCGAGAAGGGAGAGGTAGAGCGAGAGAGAGAGAGAGGAAGAGTGGATAGAAAGGACCCAGCACACGCAGCCCAAGAACTACTTACAGACTAATTCTCAATGCCAGTGCGCCCTGCAGCTCACATTCATTTTCTTGGGTTAAATAAGTGAACTGACAGGCCGTGTTAAATGACTGCACGTTGTGCATGTTCTTTTTCCCAGGCCTAGCCTTGCCTTGGCATCGCTACCCAACAAGCAGCTGTTCCAACATGACGTCACTGCGGTGCCGCACAGCTTGGCATTTTATGGATCCCTGGCTTTGGGAAGAGCCCGAGATGCAGCTGTTGCTGAGCGATTGTTTCTCAGAGGCTGGGATAGGGAGAAGCTGGAGTTCACAAAGACCTCCTTGTCCTGAGCAGAGGGCCCGCTCCTGCAGTAAAGCAGAACACCAACAGGGGGCGCTGCAGGGTTTAGGATGCCAGCCAGAATTTGGCATTTATTAGAGAAGAGAGTAAAATCCATACACATGTTTGTTTATAGAGCCATAATGTGTCGATTTAGTATTCTACAGAGGGACAGTGAAACTGGGGACTAAAGTAGACAATCCTGCATTGAAAGTTTTCTTTTAAAAACATTTATTTCAGGACATTTCAGACAGAAGCCCTTCAGCTGTGCAGAAAGAAAAGTAAACATATATATATATATATATATATATATATATATATATATATATATATATATATATATATATATATATATATATATATGTTTTTTGTGGGAACTTTTTCAGCCAATAAGCATTACAAACAAGCCCCCCTCCCCTCCCATAAGCACACACAGACACTCAGACAAACAGTGTAACAGCAGCTAAGAGTGGAAGAACAGTGTAACTACTTGAACAGAGTAGTTAAAGTACCTGTATTACTGTGATATTCCATTGTAATTAACTATAGATACGTGTCCTTTATTCCAGTTGTACCATCGTAACTAGCGGGTCCACAATGACAGATTCACATCCCATTGACACTCCTGTGACTCTGCGAATGTGCCACCCCCTATTGCCAGCTGGACACCCTCAGCTGCTGTTTGTCACAGTGGCTGTATTACAAGACTGCTCACTGTCAGAGTGGAATATCTAGAAAGTGTCCAAATGTTGAAACGTCCTACCCCATCAAATGTAGACAATACCTAGTTGTGCTGTATTGTTTATTGAATTGTAATGATGCATAGAAAGCCACAGCGATAAAAGATTCTTCAATAATGGACAAATAAGCATTATATACTTTTTGAACTATTATCCAGTCTGGCACAGGAGGCATCTGACAGTAGGGGTCGCTGTGAAGTCACAACATAGCCGCGTCTACTGCAAGTATCCACATTGTGAAAGCATTCGCTGGATGAAGATGCAGAAACAAGAGCGTTGTATTCACATGTGGTTATCCTTAATGTTTGAGAAATAAAACGAAAGACTGTATCAACGCGCTGTGAATTTAATTATTTCAAGTGTGAAACATCAACACAGATCCCACAGACCCTTGATGTCTCAATTGTTTGTCAGCTGCCCATCACAGCTTTGACAGAGCATGGCCATGCACTGGGCATGCTAACAAGGGTAACAGACTATTCTCAAACAATGATATTGTGACCCAGGGGAGTCAGTAATCAATGCTGAGCATAAAGCCCTGTACTGTATATCCTCAGGTATATACTTTCAGAGAATCATTCAAAGGGCACACATTTTAACAATGAAGGACTAAGATCAGAACATCAAGAAATTATGCAGATGGCAGGTTTAGCGTATTATAGAGAGGATGGGGAGAATAAGAAGATGGGCCAGGGGTCAGAGGAATAAAAGACAGCCACACTTCTGTCTGCCTGACTGCTGTGGTTGCATTAAAAAAAAAAAGATTATTAAACACAATAGTGCTGAATTTAAAAACACTGGAAGAATACTAAACAAAAATTCAATGACAAACATTTTTGTCAGCTGTCAAAACGTTAGTCATTGAATTTATGCTTCTTTTAGTATTTCTAAAAGAGTTTAAAAAAAAAAAAA
>NW_024472791.1:0-50000 GCF_017654505.1 Polyodon spathula | reverse complement strand
GATGTCAGGTGTGGTTATTTCACACTCTGCCCCAGTTGTTTCTGGTAATTTGGTAATGTTCTGAAATGCTGATTGTGGGTTGTGTGATTCAACATCCGTTTGTATTGTATTCACCCTTTTCAAACAGCTTGCTGCAGGTGACATTTTTTACTTTCAGTTCCAGCTACAATATCTGAACCATGTAGATTTGATTTGTGAAAATTGTCTCCTTACAATGAGCTGAGTGCTGCAACAGGGGCTGAAGAGTGCGGGTGTACAGCGACGGGCAAAAGTAAAGTTTTAGGATTGAGACATCATTTCAAAAAAGAAATCTAAATTGTTAATTTTTTTTCTTTTAGTTCACATCATGTAATCAAAGAAACTACAAAAATCTACTGAAAATCCTAACCGTAGTAAAGCGTTTCATCTCAGATGTTGAAATGTCACATTTTTCAATTTGTCAGTTTTTGTTAAGTCCGTGGAAAACTACAAAGCAGTATGTAATTCAATGTGTTCACGTAACATTATTCAGCAGGTTTCATTCAACCTTTATGGTGCAAAATGAGTTCATTCTACAGGGTGATGCAAAACCTTTGGCCAGAGCTATGTAGGTGTAGGTCTCTCTCTTACCTTGAAGGCGGGCTGGGTCCTCTCTGCGAGCAGGCGTGGGATGAACTCTCTGCGCTGGGTGGTGTGGAACTGCATGGCAGGGGGGTTGCAGTGCAGGGGGGTCCGCAGGGGGCGCTTGCTGCTGCGAAGCCGTGCATCTGAGTAGCAGAGAAAGAGAACCAGGGTGAAGGAGAACAGAACTGCTGAAACACTTGGAGCAATCGGGCAGGTCCCTGGTAAGCACTCCAGTCCCCTAGGGCGGTAGACTGCACTGATTTTGTGACGCACTCGCTGCACGCACAACGCATTGGACTATGAACCGGCACACCTGTGCTGTTGCTGGTCTTGGAGAGATGGAGGTGGGATCACTGCCTTCTCTCCTGTGCCATGTTACCGAGGTGCGTTCTATAAAGCTCTAGGGTGGGTCTTGTCTTACTGTGTGGGAGGGTGAAGGTGGATTGGTAGTGAGTCAGGTGGCACTGCTTGCTCTCAGAGCCTATCTGCACTGTGGTGCTCCTCTTCCGGCAGTTCTTGTGGTGTTTGTGTCGGCTGAGGAAAGAAATAAAGATGTTAATCCTGCAGAAGAGGTCAGGCTGTCCTGTAAGATACCTGCGATGTTGTTATTACACATTGGTCTGTTAATATAGTCAGCAGGGGTGTGTACTGGGGGAACACTCTGTTTAGAAACCTGTAATTGTTCCCCCAGCATTGTGAAGCCCTGCACCACTTTTTCAGATCAATCAGACAAGACGTTTAGAAGTAATAAGCCTCGCAAGCTTTGAAACGGTCCTTCAAACATTCAAACAGGCAACCTTATAAAACAAGACGCTTCACATGCAACTCGCTCACCTAATAACGACACAGGAAGAGCGCACCTTGCAAGCAATAAATTCACCAAGAAGCAACATTTAAAAAAGTATTGAATTATATATTTTTATTTTAAAGTAGTTATCCAAGTGCAGAAGCACACAGTTCTTCTTGTTGAAGTTTTACACACTGCGTCAAGATCATTTTATTTTGTATTCTGCAATGATGAAGAATATTTAGCTTTTTTTTTTTTTTTTTAATGGGTTAAAACATTTCACGGGTAGTTAAAATATGAAGAACACATTGTATTTAGTTAGGAGAACGTGCTATCCAAGAGATTAAACTAGTTATGACATACTCCCTTGTCTGCACATACATGCTGTACATAATAATAATAATAATAATGATGATGATAATAATTTTTTCTCTCACCCGCAGTCACAGAGTTCACAGATGCAGTTAAACTCTGGAAAGTCCATGCTGTCACTGCCTCAATCTGGAGACACAAATCTTTGGGATTTATTGTAGCACTGACTGCCTCTTTTCAATTCACGGACTTCGGTGTTTTAAAAGTAGCTATAAATCTGTGTTAAAGAGAGTAGCTACTTTCTCATGAACCAGACTGGAGGAAGCTGTGTTGAGGGTTTAGTGTGTGTCAGTTGCTATGGTTTCCTTTTCTTTGCCCTCTCAATGGGTGGGTATTTAAATCCGAAAGCCTTTCACACAATAGATCCTGCCTCATTATAAATGAGCCTGGAGGGTGCTGGGCGTACACTGCATGTATCACAGACCTGTGTTTGCTCAGGCCAGGGCTGTAGTGCACTGTGTTTGCTGACACAGGGCAAAGTGTGCTTATAATGCACCTAACAGCCTGCGATGTAAACAGCCCTTGGCTGACCAATGGGCAAGCAGTCACTGTCAATTGCATCCAGAACTGCAATACTTTGCAGTATTGCAGTTTCTGACAACTTGGAGATTGCACAAAGACGCTCACAACCCTGATAGTTTGTTAAGAGGCAGGTGCTTTTGTTTATTAAAAAAGGTCTATCCATTTCCATCATTACAAATATGCTATGTATGTATTATCCAACAAAATGTAGCAATCAATTTCTATTATTATTGTGTGTTGTTTTTTAAATTATAATTGTTGTTCATGACTTGCATTCTAAAGGAAATATAGATTTAAAAACATCGGTGCATTCAGATGGAGTTTGGACCAGTAATATCTTGATAATTGTGAATTACAAGCCCAGTTAATGTTTCTGTTTTTATTTCACAGATTCCTAGTTAGAACAAATGATTCTTTGATTGTTAATATAAATGTCTGTTTAGCAGTTGGTAGAAGCAACAAGAACACAGGGTCTGGTATTATAGAGTACAGCTGTTGAGACACGGTGTGTATCTTTGTATTCCTTGTTTTGGATCACTACTATAGTGCTTTGTTTTGCTATTTAGAGCAGCTGTCCTCTATCCTATGTCTTTTGTTAAATGTATTTATTATTTGCACAGCTGAATAGTCTTACTGTCTTAATGGTTCAATTCTTATGCATGTGTTTCTGTCTAACTGACTTCACTTGTTTGTCTTGCTAATGTACCTTGTTCTCTGATTGTTAACTGTCTTCTAGATTCATGTTTGTTATGAACTGTAACTCCAGCTGTATTCATTCCCTGGCTCTCTGTAGCCGAGACTCCTCCCATCCACTTCATGATGGCAATAAAGACTCCTATTGCACAGCACTTCAAGTTACAAGCTTGATTATACACAGTGTATATGTAACAAGCTCATGCTTATTAAACCCTAAGTAAAACCAGAAATGGATGAAACAGCTTTGCAGTGGCAGTCCTATTTTCATCCTTGCCCTTGTAGTGGCACGCACCTCTGGCCCGTGCTGTGTTGCTCCTTTCTAGAGGGTGCCTGTATTGTAGTTTTAGCTAACCCATGTTCCTCTGTCTTGCAGGCGGTAACCCCAGGTGACTGGATCTATGGACAGGCACTGATATTTTTGGTTGGCAAATGTTTTAAGTCTTGTAAAATTCCATTTGACTTTGCAGGTTGGATGTCGTGGTTTTGGTTGCCTTTAATGTCTCAATGATCTGGAACAAAAATCAATTTCTGTTGTAAGTGTAGCTCCTTTTGATGCTTTCATTTGGTCACTTGTCTCCTAGTATCTGAGTGTAGTAGCTTGCTGGCATTATTCCTTGAGACCTTTGTGCATATTGACTGCAATGGTCCCGGGCCCCAACCTGCTAGGCTGTACGGAAATACTGGAACACGGTTTTTTGCATGTACAATTCAAGCCATCACTGCAAAACTGTTGAGTTATGAAATCTGTCTGGTAAGCTTAAAAATTCGAGGCATAAAACTCTGCTGTGCAGAGTGCCAGGTACTAGAGCTTGCTCGATCATAACCAACACAGTCCCTCCCAGCCAGCCGTCCCAGTCTCACACAACACCGGTCAGCCTGTGAATCCCTCTCCTTCCATCTGCCTCTCGTACTCCAGCAGATCTTCCACGTCCTCATCCACAGACGCTGCCAGCTCCCCCAGGATCACATCCAGGGCCTGGGGGAAACAAACACTCTCATCCCTTAAAAGGAAGCCATTGCCACGTCACCACAGCCCTGCTGCTGTTCTGCAAAACGCTGGTAATCACAGAAGTGAGGTTGATTCGGTCAATCTACACCTCTCTCCCATGAGCCACAGCCAGGGTTTTAGAGCATTTTACAGCACTGGGGAAACTGCTTTGCATCAAGCTCTTATTTTTGATAATCACAGACAACAGATGGTTGATGCAATCCAGGGTAAAAAATGGACCCTGGCATTAGTCTAGAACAAAGTTGTAAAATATTCATTAGCCACTGCATGGAATACTGTGCACAGCAGTGTTTCCCTTGCTCTCCTGGTTAGCTACATCTCCAATACAAATGCGTAAAAATGCTCACCACGTCAGTGAAAACTTTGTGATGGTGGTGCCTGAGAGGCACGTTCTCCAGAGTGGCGTCTCTCTGCCTCCGGACACTGTGGTACTGGTGAGAGAGGGTGTTCACAATCCAGCCTGAGTGAGGAAGGTAAACTTGTGAAATAACAGATAAGAGATTTGAGCAAAGTTCAGATAACAGATTCAACTCTGTTCATGCAGGTTTTATGGGAAAGGAGCAAAATGGCAGAAGCTGAGAATCTGTGCTACAGGTAAAAGGATCCCCACCTGACCCCATATAGTTTTCTACTGTCACAGAATGACAGGGGTGACCTGTAACACAGGAAGCAAACTTGCAGCATTGTGGCAAGAACAATTGACTTCACTGCAGTGAAAGAGAGTCTGGAGAACAATGCTGTTCTGCTAACGTGAGATAGGAACCGAAGCCTTGATTATTACTGTCTAAAAGCTTTCGTGATTGTTCCTTTTGCACGAAGCTCTGGCCGTGGTTCTCCATCAGCGCCACCAGGTGATCCATCAGGAACGAGTCCACCAGCCTCTGGCCAGTGTAGCGGCTCACCTGCACACAGAGAGACGCACAGGTGAGCAGCGCAGCAGCTGAGATCGGGTTCTAGTTATAGACAGGTGAGGAACAGGGCTTCACAAATGCAGTAAACACCAAGACAAATTCAGGTCCCAGATTAACAGAGAAGCACAAACTAGGCATCAGCACACACCAGGTAGAACTGTCATTCAAAATCTGTGCGAGTGAACTACACATTCCTTAAACAGTGCGCCCAGTTTAGTAACCAATATAGAATCTATTTCAATAAACTTCAAGAAATAACCATACTGTATGGGTTTGGTGGCCGATATCTCTGGTTTAAAGGTTGTAAGCTACATTTTTAGTCGTAATAGACAGACATTATAATAGAAAATGTACGAATGACAGGCCATTTGGTCCATAAGTGCTCATCCGGTTCCTAGTAGTTTGTGGATCTCAAAACCAAGTTGGGTCTTAAAGGATCCCAGTGATTCAGCACCAGCAACATGGCTTGGTAACCCATTCCACCCCCTCGCCGCTCTCTGTGTGAAGAAGTGTCTCACCATCTGTTCTAAGTGTAACGTTGCCTGCGAGTGTGGGTGCTGTCCGGTGTACCTGAGCGAGCTGCAGTCTGGAGATCTCCGAGTCGTGCTCCCCCAGCACAGAGAGAACGACAGCCCTGGCCTCCTCACTGACTACCTCCGGCAGCAGCTCCTCTTCCAGCACGCTGTCCACTGCCAGCCCTGTCTGCACCTCCCGCACCTGGCAGCAAGGGGGCAGTGTGGGGAAGAGGGGCATTACACAACAGTGCTACCCAGTCCCACAAGAGGTTTTGAAATTGGATTGTGAAACACACTCACCAGTCCTGGGATCAGGTCCTGCACTGTCTCGGTCACAATCTCAGACATGTTGTCATAGATAGCTGCCTTGGTCAGGTGACTGTCAACAAAACCCTTGATGGCGCTCCTGAGGGCCTCGGCAGACACATCCAGCATCAATTCCTGCAGCAGCTCCCCAAACAGCATGCTGGGAAGGTGTGTAGCGTGTTCCTGCACATGCCTCGCCCTGGAGAAACACAAACACACTGCGCTGGGCTCTGACTTTCAATCCTGTCTGGTTTAAAGCAGTGTGCACCACAGTCTTCAAAAAAGGAAAAAGATGCTATTAATAACAAAAATATCTTTATTTTTATATAGTGCCTTTCAGACTGGACCACCATCACAAAGCACTTTACAGAGGTAGGCTGTGAACTGTGCATTATATGCAGAGTCACTTACAATCAGTGGCAGAGATGGGATTTGAACCTGTGGCCTTCTGGTAAGAAGCCCTGGATTTTAACCACTGGCCCACACTACCTTCGAGATACACCTTGCAATGCTACAAAGGGGTTTTAAATGGACTTACTTTGACTGTCTTTGCACCTTGACAGAAACTGTGCTCGGGAACTTCACTGGAGAGCTCTGCTGGATAAATACAAAGAGACACAATATTGGCAATGCCAGGGACAGATGAAGGACATTTCTGTTTATACCACAAGCGTGGGTGTACCTAACGTGGAATAACAGGCTTGCCAGGACTAGTTTCGAATGCATCTCGCTGGTTCTTACAAGGTTCATTCAGCAGGTGGTAAAGCTGGCCTCGTGCATGTTGTGATTGACAGATTAAAGCCAGTCCGTACCTGCACAGGGTCCCTGGAAAACACCTCAATGAGCAGGTCTGGGATCAGCTCGTCAAACAGGACATCCTCTATAAAGGAATTCACACAGTCCCAGGCAAACCGCTCGTTCTCCTTGAAGTAGAGGGCAGCAGCACAGTCCTGCCAGCAGAGAATCTCATTCACTCTGTGGGCTGGTGTCACAGATTAGCACTGCTCTTGGACTAGCTAATGTTACGCAAGGCAGTCCAAGACCAGTGCTAAATCAGGGGCAGTGAAACCAGCTGGTTATGTATTAAGAGTTTAAAGCAAGGCTGCACTGTCTCCTGGCTTTCGTTCCAGCTGAGGTCTCTGTTACTTGAACATGTCCAATTGAACAAATAATTCTGTCACATTAAGTTAATTGAGAGCTTAAATTGGAATGAAAACCAGCAGACCCAGCGAGCCTTGAGGACTGGAGTTTGGCACTCCTGGTTTAGGGTTACTTTGACAGCTGAATCAATCGGTTTCAAACTTTTAACAATGGCAGGCTGCGATTGACAGAGGAGTTATCAGGTGTATTGTTCCGAGGCGTGATCACAGGTACAGCACTGCTACTTGGGGTTTGAACTATTGATATAGTACAGGACACTTCAGTGCTGTGCTTTCATTTAATAACAGATACAATATATAAGACAGTCCTCTCACCCTGCGTCTGTTTGAAAGTGTTGCTGGTCCCTCTGCTTCTGTCTGTAACTCTCTTGTGTTCACTATCTAAAGTGGAGGAAAAAACAAGATCAACACTAATAAACAGATTATTCACTGGAGTATTAACAGAGTACTGGCAGAACAGAGAGAGCACTCCGACTGGCTAAGCTGTCACCTTGCTTTAGCTCTCTTTGCAGACTGTGCAGTGCAGCATGCCCATGTTCGCCTGTGAGTGACCCCTCTTACCTGCTGCAGAGGCTGCCTGGGGCCCAGGGCTTCCTGCCCCTTCATGACTCCTCTTTGCCCTGGAAATACACCGGGTCTGGCGGTGAGGTCTTCCATGGCTCTCAACCCTCTGAGCAACAAACAGAAATACAGGTGTGATCCTTCGTCGCCAATTCAAAGACAAATCATAATCGGAGAGATACTCTGTTCTTAAAAGTTTAGGTACGGTTTTGTTGAAGCCCATTCTGTATTGCTTAAATGCATTCCAGAGATGGCACTTGGTGCATAGCAGTTCCATCTACTCTAGGTTTTACTACGAGTTTGATTAGCCACAGTGTATAGGCAACAAGCTCAGGTGTGTCTGATTAAATTTGTAGTAAAACCATGAGTGGATCAAACTGCTATGCAATGAGAGTCTTACTACCATCCCTGCATTGTATAATGTGACACAATGAGAAGACGCTGATACAGTATTACTCTGTGGATCTTCTTCCCTCGCTCACCTCTCCGATGCTGTCCCTGCTGACAGCGGCTGTCCCGGCGCTCTCCTGCTTCTGCGGAGGCCTGTCCGAGTCTGATCCCACCCGTCTCCAGCAGTCAGACTGGAAACGGAGACACACTGTAACTCAGGCCAGACTTTTAGCTACCAAGTCCAAACTGAAGTCATAAAGAGGTTTGCGATGAAGGCTCTAGTCCGGGCTTTCGAAAAGCATCACCCCACTTAACCATCCTTCAAGATTTTCAAGTATTTGTAGCACAGGCACTGCTGAAATGCTAAATATTGCACAAAGCCTGCTACACAAGTTAATAGATGGTGTGTAGGGGGTCTCTTATTGCGCAAGAGATCTCGTACAGCGAGGACTGCAAAGCCAGTAGCGTTGTATTCATTTATTCAACCAGGAGATTTACCCATTGAGACCGAGGACTTGTTTACAAGGGGGTCCTGGAAAACAATAATCTAAAAGACCATTGCAACGTATGAAAAACAATTACAACATACAAACACCACAATGAAAACAAGTGTGGTTCAAACGTAATCAGCCGCATACATAGACCCAAGAACAGAGTAAATAAGACGTGTCTATTTGTTAATGTGGACTGCAGGAGAAGCATTGGCTGAAGGGTCTGTCTATGCAATTCCCAGATAGGATCTTTAAAACCAGACGAGGAAAGATGATCCAACTCCATCATCATAATATGATGGAAACAATTCCTCGTTTTCAGGAGTAGATGTATAAAAAGATAATTCTCCCGCACGTTCTCAAACCCTTGGAACAGCCGCACTTACAGAATACCTGAGAGCGTAAACTATAGCCAGTGCTGGTCCATTCTACCAGAGCACTCCAATAAGGAGGCACCAAGCCGTAGAAAATCTTAAACACAAAACAACCCACACCCTAACTCTAACCCAATAGCCCTGAGCTGGTGGCTTCTCTGTTATACATTCACTGGTTGTCACTTAGTTGTGTGGTGGTTTTTCACTGTGGACTGCTGTCCCCTAAGAGCTAAGCTGAGGTCCTAAGCCTGATTCAAGTCCCACTTAGCTCCCTGCATGGGGCATCTCGTTATTACCTGGGCAGGTAGGGAGTGGAGTGCACCTGCCATTGTCCGGGCTGACTGGCAGAGACAGGGGGCTGGAGGGTGGTGCCACTGGAGATCAGACTGTCCCACCCTGTCCTGGGCACCAACCCCCTCTGCCGTCGAACACGATTTAAACTGGGGGGAAAGAAAACAGCTTGTTGCAAACTGTAGCTTCACATGAAGTCAGTGTTGTACAGCACAGGTGGTGTAGTGCTGTAGGGATACAATCATGTTCTCCACTGAAATCAGCCTGGATCCTCGTCATCCTTTGTGCCAACCCTCATACAAGTTTACCATAGGAAAAGCATAGCAAAGTGTAATAAAGCATAGTGGAAGCATGGTAAAGCATAGGTAAGCATTGAAAAGCACAGAGCAGTACGGTAAAGTATATACAAAACATAGAAAAAAAGGACAAACTATGGGAAATGCATCATATAGACACAGGAAAAACATGGGGAAAACTGCAAAAATATTATGGTAAACTTTTGTAATAGAAAACCAGTCATTCAGGAAGTGACATTTCAAAACTGAACAGATTTTGTGCCTAGAGGAAACAGGAGGAAGGATCACAGACACATGGAGCTTGTAAGGCAACAGCTTCCATTATACTGCATGGAAAATGGAATGTGGCAGCAGAGTGTTGTTTCAGCAAAACAAAAAGAAAATGTAAAAGGTGGAAAACAGATCTTTTTTTGACGTTTTAAAGATAAAACTGTATATTGTAACGTCTACTTGTTAGTTAACTCCTTTCTTAAAATGTGTAATCAATCTACACTTCAAAATGTAAGTCTTACCTTTCCTGGAGTTCAGACCAGTTTTTCTCCGCTCTGCTCGATGCCATCAGCTGACTAGGGCCTGCTGTGCAGAGCAGATACAAACTATTCTATTAAGAAATGCAGCTGTTACTGGAATGACCCTGGTTTGTGCAATTATATGTGTGTCGTAAACGAATGAAAGAAAGAATGTAACTGAATTAAATATTTAAAGCAAATAACTATTGCATTAGGGCCTATATATTGCTAACTTAAATAACTTATCATAAAAAAAAAAACAAACGCCAGTTAATCACCTTTATCAAACTATATTAGTTTTAAATACGAACCGGTATTTTATTGTTTGTTTTAATGTTAAATATGCCGTGGTGCAACTTGTATTAAAAAGTGTAGCTTGTGATTTAATTATTTCGCAGTGCGTTTAGATTAAACGTGATCATACATACAAACATAATTTAGGCTGCAAAACACCAGCATATACGCAGACGGTGTTTGATTCCCACAACGGAATTAATGAACTCGCTTTTATATTTCGACCTGATCTTCTGTAGTCGCTGGAACTCGCCGCTGTTCTTCATCACCATACTGGTAACCAAGTTACGGTTCTTGGCAATCGGTATCCAATAGTGGATAAAAACACGATCGTTTTTATTTCATTAGTATTGAATATCTCTTACTTTTATATCTGATTGTATTAGAGAACAGGTCGTTGTGACTGTTTGCTGTTTTCTCTCGCAGCTGCAACACACACACGGCTGCTGGTCAGTGATTGCATTTCCTTGGATACAAGGATCAGCCTGGTAACCCAACAGCCTTCTTTGTGTATGTGAGAGAAACTTAACATATAGACACAATTTCAACCGCAGCCCCTCCACCACTAAGACTAGGGTTTGGGGCGTCTGTATTCTTAGTATAAAGCAGTGACCCCGCAGCTATGTAGTATCAATTAACCGCCCCACTCGTGTTTACATTCGCTAACAATACAGTTTAAGATAAATACTCTTCGAGATGTTTCCCTTTGCATGTCAAAGTTTAAAAAAAACATGCCTAGATGAAGCGTAAAACCGATGTCCTGTTCTAAGTGACTCTGCAGCAGGAGCTGTGATGCATATTTCACCCCTTAGTTTCTGTAAGTCGCTTAGGATAATAATAATAATAATAATAATAATAATAATAATAATAATAATAATAATAATACACACCTACCTTGAAACGCCATATCTTTGCAGTTTTCTCCATGCTTTTCCCGTGGTTGTGTTACGCATGTATAGTTTGCATTTTTAAAATAATAATAATAATGAAAAAATAATAATAGAATCCTTTACCATATCTCTCTGGGCTTTACACCGCTTCACTCTGTTTGCTATGCTTTGTTACACTTTGCTGTGCTAGTTCTATGGGGACACTTTTAAAAGGGCACCCCGGTGTACAGGTGTTCATCATTACCGCCGTTGCCCGACTTCAAGAGGGTTTCCACAGTAACTTTGCAGTTTTCCCATGACTTTACCATGGTTTTGAACCATGTAATATTTTTTTTTTACGTTTCTTCATCAAAATATTGTGATACAAATAAGTAAATACATAAACAGACAAGGTGTGTGTTTTAATTCTCGTTTAATTGACCATAACAGCAGAGCTTGAAACACAAAAGCCTCTACACAACCTCCTGAAATCAAAGAGTACCATTGCAGCATTCACTCGGGGTTATTATAACTCGGGTTTAATTTTTCAGGAGTCCTTTCTTGGTCATTTCTAGGGTTCATTCATTCATTCTTGCCTTAAAAGCAGTGCTAAAAGTAACCTTTTCAGCACTAGCAACATGACCACTGACCAACCCCTTTGTGCGCGAATCCCTTTCTGTGCATTGGGGTGAAGCTGACCCTCAGCACAGGAAGAGATGTGTTCCTGGAAATGATGGGGAATGGCCAAGCTGCTGTGAAAGTAAAGATTTCCTTTCTTTTCTTTTCATATGCACTGGAGCTCAGGAATAATAAAGTGAAACGCTTAGCTGCAAAGAGACCAAATTAACTGCCACTGGTGCAAACGTGGTGCCACAATAAACATAATTATCATTTAAAATAAACACACAGGATTCGCTTGCCAATAGATATTTTATTTTTAAAATACAAAACACAAAGTTTGTGAACGCTTGTTTCCAGTTTGACAAGCTGTTTCGGGTCAATGTTCCCATTACATAAATATCACCCAATGCATTGGAGTTAATAATGGCTTTAATAAAAAAGGTTCACTTAGTTCCCCCTTTCAATTAGTTAAGCATCTGATTAGATATTGCGTTACTTGCAGTGTATATAACCCTCTTTAATGTATGGGCTTGACAAGAAGTAACAAAAACACCTTGGACCTTTCAGAATAACACAAACCCCCAGACTTGTTTGAACAGAGGGCTTGGGAGGCGGAAGATAAAGCTGTTTTGATACCAGTTTTACATCATTATGTTTCTTGATGCTGAAAAAGAACAGAAAACGCTACTTTAAAAATAAACTTCTGCACCAGACTCGCTTCAGCACATTTTATTCGTATTTGTATCCATAAAACAAAACAGACAGCCCTGACACCGCAAGCGTGGGCATAGTTGGCGTGCGATACATTTTTGTCCACGCTTACCGGGACTAGTTTCGTCTGCTTACGTTCCAGTCCAGTGATGTGCTGCGCTTCGGTATTCAAACAACACTGTTCTCTATACGTGCTTTATAAGAACTTTAAAACGTCTGAGATAATTTAAAATTTCTATAGCTGTTTTGACTTGGATTCTGATTTCCTTGAGAAAGAATTTAGTCAAGAAACACCCGTTGAAAATCTGACTGCGTCTGACTCATCCAAACAGCCAGTAGCCCCTGCATTAAAACCGGTGAAGGAAACAAGACAGGATGTGAACTGACAGACTGAGCTCAAGATTCTATCTAAAGACGGCTGCGAAGAGGCTGTAAACTGAGTTTGAAATTAATCTGCGTCGAAGCACAGTCTGTTGACAAGGAAAGTAAACCTCCTTCAAGTTAACTAATCCCTGAATTAATTGATTTTATATAAAAAGTACACATTTTATTGCTATTTATTTAAAATATATACTTGTGTTGGGGCTTGTGATTTACTTTGACATCCTCCTCCAGAGAATAAAAATCATATACCACGAGCGACTATTCAGTATCCTTTATACACAAGTCTGAATGTCATGAACCAAGAACGGCTATAAGCCCCCTGTTCAAAGCTGTCATCAATTGTACTATTCGTGTTATTCATTAGAATTGTCTCTTGAAGTCCAGCAAGCTTGCACAAGTGTTACAGTCAGAAATCCCTGGCGTGGTGAAGTGTAAAGGCACAGTTTCTGGAGAGGTCCTGGTCTCCTCCAGTAAAACGAGGTCATTAGGCAGAGTGCAGTTGTCCAGTCTCTATTGTCTTGCATTCAGTCCAGCCTGGCAGTGGAGTGTGCCACATCCACGGAGGGGAGAGCGAGTTCAGGTCAAGCGTCACTCTTTAGAGCCTCTTTTTTATGGCTTGACAAGCTGTGTGTGTGCGCGTGTGTGTGTGTGTGTGTGTGTAGCCTTAAAAAAGTCCTCAAAAGTTAGGTAAACCTGGCAACACCTACCTCATGAGGACACAGGCCAGGTCCCTGTAGTGTTTAAAACATGTTTATTTCCCACAAACTCCCCAAGGCCTCTCTGAAGTTGAATTTTAGACTAGTGAATCTGCACTATACTGTACAAGAGTCAATGCAAAATCATCACAAACACTGTGTGTGTGCAATATTGTAACTCTTGGCAACAGTCCCTAATCTGACACAGTGAACCCCGTTGCACAGAATTTCTATAAAAGTCAAGTTAACATTCTTTTTTTTTTTTTTTTTTTTAACTTGGGTTATATAAAAAGTCCCTGGCCCACATCCAAACGTGTGTCTGCTTTGGTGAAATGTATACTGCTCTCCTGCTTTAATAAATAGGATTTTTGATTTTCATAGTAAAAATGCTCTTTGTTTAAAAAAAAAAAAAAAAAAAAAAAAAAAGTTAGGTACCGTGGAAAAACTTGTCTCTGCACTCCAGGTTTGGCACCTCTTTCCCTGTCTGTCTGTTTCAGTTGCTTGTATAATACTCCAGTTCAACATCATCTATATACTTGAAAAATAACTTGGCTATACATATTGTATCCACGAGGAACTTGAAACAAAAAATAACTTAACAGCAAACTTCTCAAAAGAATGTAGCGTCACTCCCTGTGTGAATTCCTGTTAAGGGAGATTGTTAAACCATCCAAAAGAATACAAATGAAATTTAAAAAAATCTCCCTTGACAACCAACATCAGCAGCCTAGTCCTTTCTTCAGGCTTTGAAACCCTGGGCCTAGATTTGCTATAGCTGCATTCCGAGACATTCAGTCATGGGTCCTCCCTTTAAAATCCAGGCAAAAAAGCAAACAAAGTCATTTTTTGTTGTTGTTATTATTATACACAATTTAAAAGGTTCCTGCTGTATATATAAAAAAGAAACAAAACAAAACTGTAGAATCTGTAGCAGTCCATTTCTGCTCAAGCTACCCGAGACTCAGCAGTGGATTCCAGTTCCAGTGACCCTCCCAGCTCGCGGCTCCTCCTCAGTTCAGGAACTGCGTGTAACCCTCGGCACCCGTTACTATGACGTCCATCCAGATCCGCATGGCCTCTGGAGAGGGGGCCACCATGTAATAGAGCCGGTCGTGAGTCTTGACGCAGAACGTCAGGGAGGGGTTTGGGCTCTGCAAACCACAAGACAGGGAGCCGTTAGTTCAGTCTGACCAGGCCTGGAACAGTAACTGCTACAGTCACTGTTTCTGCTCACATGCAAGGTGTTATAAAAGCAGAGGCGTTAGATTCCTGTACGTGTTTCCCAAAACATTTAACCTTTGAGGTAAAAGACCTTTAGAGATTTACACTTGTAAAATAGTTCAAAATGTGTTCAAGTCTAAACAGCTTGTTACACACAAAATGTCAGATCTGTAATAATTTCAGTGGTAACTTTGGAAACATGATTATCTTATTCACTGTATCTTATTCTCATGATTTATGATTTTATATGACATATGCATATTGTTGTGTCTCTGCTATGCCTGATCTTTCATTGTATCTTCTTATGACTCTATATGACACATCCATCCACAATGTTTTATAATTTTCACATCCTAGCCTTGTATTTAGTATTTTGCATTGTTTTCCATTGTATGTAATGTATTATGCAGTTTTTTACCATATCTTGTAAAGCGCTTTGTGATGGTGGCACACTATGAAAGGCACTATATAAAATAAAGACTGATTGATTGATGACAGTCTTGAAACCCTGTAGCACTGACACACAAAGGGACTGTTTCCAGAAAGTGTTTGTATTCAAAGCAAAGTTGTATACAAGTTGGTCATCCGCCACTTAATCAACAAAACAAGATCCTTCTCAAAGCATGGGTCTAACAGACCAAGAGGTTCCTTTTGATTGCTGTAGACTGCAGGACTCAGCCATGCTTTCATCCTGCAGAGACTCTACCCTGGAGCAAACCATCCACGCAGAAACGTATTCCAATCACAGCAAGCCAAGATGCATTTACAATGGGATATAGAGCAGGAATTTATATTTCATAAGCCGCACCCGTTGATTGCTTCACTTCGCTATGCTGGCGTCACTTGTGCAGTTTTGAAAGAACCACCCGCATTTTCTGATAATGCATATTCTCTAACGTGTGTGTCTTTTCAAAGCACCACACTTCAGAGCGACATACTGTAGTGCACAGAAGTGCACGACGGGTACGATTCGTGAAACTAGATTTAACTAGCTATACCCCCTTTAGGATGTGGAATAAGATTCCTCTTTTATAATCATACAAAGTCTTCAACATTCCCAAATCTCATGCCCCTCAATACATTAGCTTTAGCAAAACCTACATCAGTGCATCGTTCTGGTGTTGCAAGATGCACAGACCTGCTGCATGCAGTAACTGCTAAGACTCAGTTAGGCTCAATGTAAACACCTGCAGTGCTGTGCTCTTATCTGTTAAGGCTGGTTCATACTTCAGTCATGCAGCTGTAACAGAGGGCACTTCTAGCCTCTCTACCTCACTAGATCCCGGCGGTCACAAGTTTTAAACAGGAACCAGCAGGCAAATGCATTCATTAAACTGAAACTGAAGGAGTGTCAGACCAAGCGATCTTAAACCAGAGCATCCAAACCAGAGAGCACGCTGCACTCCAATACCCAAAAAACAAACACAGCAGCCGGAACCAAGACAGACCTCTCTCCGAAACTGAGCTGGGAGCAGCTCTGTGATCTGCTGGGTAGAACAGTGCACAAAGTTAGAGAGTTACAGGCAAACACTGCCGCCACCAACAAGAAACAGACAAGATCTACGGAGTAAAAACAGATGGACACAACGATGCAGGTAGACATATCAGGCATGCTACTATATAAGATACTGTACAGGGGACAAACCTATAAGAGTGGGTTCCAACTCTGGTCTCAAGGTCTATTCCAGTCCAGGAATTTGTTCCAATCCAGCCTTAAATTGGTTAACTGACCCTTAGCCAGTTCATTTAACTAATTTAGGACCTGGTTGGAGAACAAACATGGACTGGAATTGACCTTGAGGGCCACAGTTGCTCTAGCAGACAGACCTAAGACAGACGTACAGGGGATAGGACAGCTAACACACCTACAGATAACTACAGACCAGGCCACTTTTCTATGTGTGTGTGTAGTGGGGACAGGTGCTGCTCAGCCCTGTAACATGACAAACAGTAGATCGGCTGTTTTAGTATAGAAAGTGCACTTGCATCACCTGCCCCTAGATGGTGCTGAAGTTTCGCTGTGTGGAAAGCTGAGATTGCTGTTATAAGTCACATCCCCATCTGGAGCCTATTGGCTGCAACTCCACTTCGAATTTCATTGAGCGTGTATGTCTTGCACTCAGCCACAACCACCTCTATACAAACAGGTTATGTACACTTTCATATCGGCTTTTCGTCTGTTTTTCATTTAGATTTCATGATTTATAATATATTATCAGCGTGCGGTGGCTATCGCTAATCAAGTTGAGAGCGTACATTCTCTTAAACTCTTTCCTTTGCTCATGGGACCGACCCATTACAGGTTTCCACCCAGCACTTAGAAACAAACATGATAACAAGCTGTGTGCTCGCTGACAGATTGCCAGATACCACACCTAGGCACACAGTACGGCACATATACCGGCACAAAAAAAACAAAACACACACTTACTAGAGTGTTTGCTCCAGGGCAAAGACTTCACCATTCAGAAACATAGAGATTATTACAATTACAAAAGAACTTTGCATGGTGCAAACCCTAACATAACTGAATTGATTCACAGTGGTGTGAACTGGAGAAAACTGTGGTAACTCTTCTTTCAGACAGACACGCTCTGCAATTACACAGAATAATACATACATTCGCCAAGTTGAGATTGAAAAATCCTTTCTGATTGTGGAACGAAAAGATGAGGAGGGAGAGGAAGAGCATGGGGGCAGCCAGAGGGAATGAATGGGAAGGAGAGAGAGAGAGAGAGAGAGAGAGAGAGAGAGAGAGAGAGGAGAGAGAATTGAGCAAACGAGTGCCATTAGAAAAGTAAAATTATTTAGAACGGTGGAGAAAACAACATGTGAATAACGAAAGCAGCGTGCAGAGATCCGTGGGAAAAAGCAGGAACTTCGAATAGAAAACACAAATAAAACACTGGCAGAGAGAGAGAGAGAGAGAGAGAGAGAGAGAGGAGTACCTTGGACGCGCTGCGGAGGTGATCGTAGTAAACCTCTTCAATGGCTTGGAAGTAAATGACTCCCTTCAGCTTGGTCTCGTGCTTTTCTGCAGAGAGAGGAGGAGGAGGAGGAGACAGTCAGACACTGCAGGTCTCTGGTGAGTAGCACACACAGGGGCCACTGAAGCACCAGGCTTCAGGATTCTACCATTTAAACCATCTGTCCAAATCCACCTGTCAGAGTTTAAAACAACCTTTTCACATCACAGGCTCCCGTGCAATGCATAGGACGTGTGTGTTCTGCATTAAAACGGACAATGTTCATGGAATTAGCAGAGTGATGCACAGGTTATTATGTGAATCTGGCTACAAATATGTTTCTATAGCCATATATCAACCTATCTGTCTACTGCAGAATACCACATAGGGCCGATTTATAATACAAGCTGATATCTACTTCACGATCTGCTGGGTAAGAATGATTAAACAGTATAGCTAATCTCAATGTGATGTAATTTCAGATTAGCATAAGGGGTTTATATATATATATATATATATATATATATATATATATATATATATATATATATATATATATATATATAGACACACACACACAGCTAAGGCCAAAAGTTTTGCATCACCCTATGGAGTTTAAGTCCAATGAAACCTGCTGCTACATTAACATGTTGAATGACACACCTCTTTGTAGTTTTCCTTATATACTGACAAAAATGGAAAAACGTGACATTTTGAAATCTAACATGACATACTGAACTACTATTATGGCTTACAGTTGACTTTAGCGAAATCATTTTCTAGTTTCTTTAATTATGTGGCATTAAATAAAAGATCTAAATACATGTGTCAATCTTAAAATTCGAGGTGATGCTGAACTTTTGTCCACAGCCGAGATACAGCTCGAGATCTGAAGACACAAGAGAATGAAAGAACTGAGTTGGACGGCTCCCTGACCTACGTAGTAGGAGAAGGTTCGTTTGAGCCGGTCGAAGACGAACCAGCGCTTCTTCCAGGACTTGATCTTGCCGCCCATCTTGACCAGGTAGCCCTTGCACATCTTCTCGGTGAGGATGACGTGGTAGCAGGTCTCCACGTTGTGCCCGGAGGACTCGATGTGCGAGCGCAGGTCGAACTGCTCCTTGCGGATTGGGAGGTAGCGGGTCAGCGGACGAGCCTGGGGGGGGAGGAAGGGGGGGGAGGGTGAGCTTCCATTGGACAAGGAGCCTCCCTCATTACCTCATCATGCTGTCTTAACTAGAAGCTCTTCTCACGGGTATAGGTATTTGTCTCTCTCCCCCAGCACACTGACCTGTGAGAAATTCTTCTCTCTCATCTTCACCTCCCTGTCCACTAGTTGTTGTCGGTGCACCGTCTCATCCTGCAGTCTCTTCTCCAGTTCCTCCCGTCTCCGCCGTTCCTCGTCCAGCATCTGTTTGCGGGCCTGAGACTCTCGTTCCTGAGAAATAAAACAATAAGGAGCCTCAAACACCAACTAGAACCATCTACACAGCCCTGCACTGCACATCTCTCTGTGACTCTCGCTCCTGAGAAACAAAACAATAAGGACCCTCAAACACCAACTGGAACCATCTGCACAGCCCTGCACTGCACATCTCTCTGTGACTCTCGCTCCTAAGAAACAAAACAAGAAGGAGCCTCAAACACTAACTAGAACCATCTACACAGCCCTGCACTGCACATCTCTGCTCCAGAGAGAAAGATAACACTCTCCACCACCTATACTGTCCTATACTGTACATACAGTCCTTCTATAAACACCCATAGAGGAATTCTAACAGAAACAATGACAGCTGTTTCAACTCACCCGTGTCTCGATGAGCCTGGCCTTCTCCAGCTGAGCCTCTTTCAGCATCTTCTCCATCTCCTCGATCTTGGATGAGTCGAGGCCGCTGGCACTGCAGAGAGACAAAGACACACACCTCCCTCAATTCAACACGACCAGAAACCTGCTGGGAATCGGATCTAAATTGAAACACACACACCACCTCCCTCAACTCAACACAGCCAGAAACCTGCTGGGAATCGGATCTAAAGAAAAACACACACACCACCTCCCTCAACTCAACACAGCCAGAAACCTGCTGGGAATCGGATCTAAAGTAGACAGCGCTCTGGTCATTTTTGTTTCACCCCCAGAAATGATTGCTTCAAACTGAAGCCCCGATTGAACTGGACCTTGAATAGAACAATAGAACTTTGTCTTGGAACAAAGTGTAATGTACACGTGGTTATAAGAGACCATGAATGTAACCTCAAGGTCTGAGTCGTTTCCTTCTCTATATCTCACTGCCAGACTACTGTATGTCTATGCATCTATGCATGGAACTGGAGTTTACACCACACACCAACTCAGAAGCACTCTACTGCTCTTTGTAAACACAAAGTTTCCTCCTCTTCCTCCTCCTCCTCCTCCCCCTCATTGTCAAATTAACTGGAGCTCGATGATTAAGCCGCTCTTTCCCGTCATCCATTGTTTGTTCAGTCAGCAGGATCTCTTTGTGTATTTGTGCGTCACCCTAAACATTTCCATCTCAGAGCAAGCACCCAGCCTGATACCTGCTCCAGACACACTCGCACACACCAAACACAGAGACATAAATAAACACACACACACAGTGCAATCCTTTATCCAACCCTGGTGTCATTCTGAGGGACAAACAAACCTCACAAAGCCACTCATTTCAAAAGTAGGAGTCCACTGAGGACAAAGGTCAAATAGCAACCATTTGAATAATTGCAGCACAATTCTTCAAAGGCACGAGGGCAGACGTCCGCACATCAGAGTACCCACACAGTGAAGAGCTGGAGGCTGGGTGAGTGACAGCTCCCTGTGCTCCACACCCCCCTGGGGGGGGGGTCTTGATTACTGCAGTAGCCTAACGAAATCCACAGTGAGAGGGAGGAGCAGGAGCTGCAGGATTTCAACCCCAAGCAAAGCATCTCTACTGGAAGGGCCTCTCCAAGGAGGAAGGGGCCTAACTCTCCACCCATGGCCTGAAGCCATGGCTCGTTTCTCTTTCCTACAAAGTGTCTATATAAACGGATCTTAACATTACAAAACTGCTTTTACACGGGCCTCACCCCACTGTGTTCTTATTGCATTTGGTAAGGTCAACACCTTG
Organism: Polyodon spathula; assembly: GCF_017654505.1. Taxonomy (NCBI): domain Eukaryota; kingdom Metazoa; phylum Chordata; class Actinopteri; order Acipenseriformes; family Polyodontidae; genus Polyodon; species Polyodon spathula. The sequence goes on along the minus strand of NW_024472791.1, from coordinate 29,321 downwards.
TTCTATTTTTGTCTTGAAGCTTGACAAACGACAGAGCAGGCTGCAGTTCTCGTGCGGCATGCAGGACACAGCAGCACAATGCGCCTGGGGCTTTAGGCCTGCAGTGCCGCTTGAGAAACAGGCTCCGGCCCCTGTCTGGCAGGAAAAAGGCACGCTGCCCCTTTAAGAGAAGCCGCGGCGTGCCGCTAGAGTCGATGCCTCTTCACGTGCACCCTGGACTCCTCTCTCTGGGATCATCTGAGACTCGGCTGGAACACATGCTGTCGTAACCAAAGCCAGATGTGCAACCCGCTCCCCACTCGTTGCGTCACTGATACATACGTACATTTAATTACACACAGCATCTGGCTTGTGAGCCCAAGCTGTGTCACGCTCAATTACAGGCAAAAAGGGGCAGCCCAAAGTCAGGTAGAAGAAACAGAAGTGGAGGCGCTGGAAGGGAGGGAGCGTGGTCAGTGAGAAGTACTCCTTAGCCGTCTCCTGTGACAGGCTCTGAATCCATTCCAGTGTCGTACCTACCCTGCAGACAGACAGACAGACAGGGCAGTGCCGACAATCCCTTGCCTAGCAAAGACACTCAATCCCTCTTATCGTTTAGCTAAAAATGAAGACTGAACACCTTTATTCTCTTGAGGTGTTTTACAGTGTTGTTTAAACACCTGGGCCAAAGTCCAAGACCCACAGAACTACCTCGTTCCACACACACACACACACACACACGCATACGCACACATACACACACACACATATGCGCACATATAAGCACCCCCCCACACACACAAGACAATTTGCAACTTACCAGCTTCTTACTGAATTAAGTTGATTTGCATTCATTTTCATTCCAAGGGATTAAAAAAAAAATGAATAAAACAAACAAAAACACAGACACGCGATCAAAACTCCAGTACCCTCTCTCCCTCCAAGAGGTGCTTTAGTAGTTTGGAAGCACAACAGAAATAAATTGCGGAAAAAAAGGAGTCCCAAAATATTCCTGTCTTCCCTCTCTTTGTACTCCGTGTCTCTCCCTCTCCGAGAGGTGGGCTGGGAAGGTGTGGCTGTCTCTAAGACGTGGCCCGGATTCTCTGATCAGGGTGGAATGGCAGGGTGAGGTGTGGCTGGGAGTCTGATTGAGTCTGTGGTAGGGGTTTATTAAAAAGGGGTGTGGTGCTGAACATGAAAGACTTGAAAAGAATAAAAGAAAAAAGACGACCCACTGACTTCTGGAAAAAGTTTTCAATAATAAATTGCATATATATATATATATATATATATATATATATATATATATATATATATATATATATATATATATATATATATATATATATGAGACACATAAGCACACTTATTTTTAACAGTTTGTAGTGAGATTTCCAGCCAGGGTTGTGTGAATTCACACTCATTTCAGCTGGTGTGTGTTCTACTCTTACAAAGCCGTGCTGGCCTATGTACTACCTGGGTATCTGTGTATTTTGGACAGGGTGCCAGGCGAGCAGGGTGTCACACTAGCCCGTATACGCCCCCCTGTGTGACCCACAGGCTCTCACCTGGACATGTTGTCTGGCGAGCAGGCCGAGTTGTTCTCCGTTGAGACGCTGGTGTCCACGCTGTCAGAGCTCTCCAGGCTCAGCGTGTCGTAGGCTGGCTCGCCGCTCTGCGGGGGCCGGTGGTGAAGGATGGAGTGGTGCACCGGCCCGGAGAGGTGCGTCTGAGAGCTGTGCAGCGCCTCCCACTGGCACTGCGCCTCCACCGCAGCCTTCTGCTTCAGCTCGGCCAGCCTGCGCCGCTGCTCCTCGATCACCTGATGACCTGCAGGGGGCGCAAGCCGGGTTAGAGCAACACAGCTCAGACAGGAATAAAGAACTTGCATGAATTAAAATGAGTAAGGGCAGCTTTCACAGTCCCTGATTAGTCCAGAACTTCCTACCTTTTTTTCCAGTCCCCCCATGCTTTTTCCATGGTTATACTCTGTATTGACCAGCCTTGTTTTATTTCAGCATTCTTTAAAATACTTCACTGGGCTTTACATTGCTTGCTTGCTTATGCTTTACCATGCTTTAATTGTGCCTTACTGCACTACACTTTTAGAATGGTAAACTTTTATAAGGGTAATGTTACCTAAGGTAAGGCAATAGCAGTGCTAATAGTGCAGGGTCTGTGAAAGCAGCCCTACGTGAATGGACAGGACTGAGTGCAAGCAAACCACACAGGATCCAAACAGCGCCACGGAGGGCTGCACTTTATTACACATGTTTGCAGATGCATTAAATAGGAATTCGAGCAATCGAATATTTGTCTGCATTAATAAAACAAATCAAAGATATATTTTCAAAATAAACTAATGCGTAAACGCACACACACACATGCGATGGCTCTACCTTTGGGGGTCTCTGCGCTGGAGGGGTCTGGCAGTTTTGGATGGGTATTTAACAGGAGGGGTAGGACAGGAGAGGAGGTGGAATCAGACAGACAGACAGACATCAGAGTTAAAATATAAAGCAGGACAGTCCATCAAAACTACAGGCAGCAAAGAGTACAAGAAGAAAGTGCTAGAACATACAAGCCTGAATCTTTCTAGTTGAGGGGTCTGTCAAAGAACTGGATGAGAAGTTTCTTTCAGTATTACTGCAGTAACACGGGCGCCAGCCTGGGCTGAACTTGACATGTTTCTATATCTCTGGATGTACAATAGTTCTGGAGAACTCACCCCTGTATGAAGCTGCAATTGGATGGCTTCCAAGTTTACGCAGGACTAGTTGTAATAGTTTCAAGGTCAAGGGCAGTTCAAAAGTATAAAGAGATACACTGTGTCAAGGCGTTTAAAGGCAACAGCTAACAGGTTGGACTGGTGCAGTGCAATAGGGAGGGCATTGAGAGCACTCTCCTCTATTACAGCATCTATCCCAGCACTGGACGCTTACCTTTCTGCTGCAGAGCCAGCTGCCTCTTGGTCTCAATGTCCTGCATTGTAGCGGCCAGGTTCCGAGGCAGGCTGCCTGTGTTGTTATAGACCAGCAGGGGGCCCTGTTGAGCAAAGAGGGGGAACAGCAGCGTGAGATCACAGCGAGCGAAGGCCGTGCTGAAAACATCAGCTCCGGATGAGCATCCTGTAAAAGGCTGGCAAGGTGGCAGCTCATGTAAACAAACTGTACAATGCAGTTTTATCTTTAACTGAAGACTAACACTGCAATCGAGCTCTCTCGTGGCGTCCTACCTTGGTGGGGGTGCCACGCCCTAGTGTTGAGGTGTTGCACTGCGGCGAAAGGGCGGAGCCAGTCTTGTTGCGCGGCAACGTGGAGCTGAAATCGCTGTCCACCTTCGAGCGATACATCTGGGGAGAGAGGGACAGTTAGAGGCGGGTCCTGGAATGAGATATAGGGTGGGGACACCTTGACATGCTGCACGCAAACACACGGCTACCGTTCCTTCAATCTAAATTCACCAGGAGTCAAACAAAACAATGTCATCACAGCTCTAACATACATCTCCAGTATTGAAGTCTTGGATGCTGAAGACCACTCCAATCCGAGGTGGAGAGAGACAGAGAAGGTCAAAAACAGATGAGGAGGAATGGCATTTTATACAATGCATGCATGCATGAATGAGTGAATGCATGAGTGATCAAACAGGGTGGATCCAAGCCTGAACAAGCAATAGAGTTTAACCACACCGAATCTGGAAATGTCTCACCCACAGGATGAATGGGTTCAACTTGGTCAACTGTCAATATTTTGTGTGGGGCTGAACAACACCACTAGAGTTTAGGGGCCATGTCTGCAAAGCCTGTAACCCAGTTCCAGATAAACATGGTTTATTTTTCTATAGTTACTAAAAATGTCTTACAATGAACACACAGTGCATATGAACACGCAGCACTGTTAGGAAACCATCCAGTTTCGCTGCTAAACTCCTGCACGCTCAAGTTTGAACCCTCCCTTCCCTCTAAAGTGAGGACAGAGAGAGTGAGAAAGCAAGCGAGAGAGAGAGAGAGGAGTGGGAGAGAGAGAGGGGGGAGGGGGAGAGAGAGAGAGAGAGAGAGACGCTTTACCTGGACTGGCCTGCGAGTCAACAGAGATTTGGCTGGCAGAGGAGGAGGGGGGGTGTGAGGAGACTCCTCCCCACAGGCCATGATCTCCTGGTACCACTGCTCTAAATCGAGAGCAGGGATCTGAGGCCTACCCCTCTGAGCAGCCATGAGAGAGAGAGAGAGAGAGAGAGAGAGAGAGAGAGAGAGAGAGAGAGAGAGGGGTGCAGAGTGACAGAGAGGGAGAGAGAAACAGGATGTTAATGGAGAAAATATAAATAGTATGGATCTACATGCAGTGTGGCTGTTGAGGTGCCAAGAGGTATTGCCTTCATCTACAATCAACAATAAAAACGGCACCAATCTTCAAATGTACAGATTGACGATGGCATGCATTATATTGTGGTTTGTATGCAGTGTAGAGCAGTATGAAAAATTGAGGGGTTCATTTGGTATGCTCAATTCACCCATTTCTCTTGAAAAGAAAATGCATACATCCTTAGGAATGTCTATACCATATATTACGTTTTACAAGTCTCCATATATTGTATGTGCCAGACTTTTTAATACAAAGCATGTCCTTAACCATGCTTTCCAAAACTTTCATAAGTGCAGCTCTTTGGAATTGCAAACAGACAAGCCCCCGGATCTAAGGGATGGAGTCAGACACACCTCAGCTGAAAGAGAGAGAGAGGTGGCCTGGGACTGAGGGTCAGGGGCGAGCGAGGAGGAGGAGGGGCAGGCAGCAGCAGCAGAGCGGAACGCTGGGAGAGCGGAGGAAGACGATTGGGCAGACTCAACCTTTGACCTCCCGAAGATCTCGTTTAATTGGCTGACAGTCACGTACTCCTTTCCCCACCCCGAGGCAGGAAGCAGATAAACAGAATGCGAGAGAAAGACAGAGAGCGAGAGCAAGAGAGAGAGAGAGAGAGAGAGAGAGAGAGAGAGAGAGAGAGAGAAATCAAGAGGAAATTAGGGTTTTCAAAGTAAACAGGTTAAATAATGTTACTGTAAAAATAAAACAGCTAACCTGACAGTACGCACAGTACGAATGGAATGCCTTCATCACAGCTCAACAATAACCTTCAGCTTCTGAACTGAGGACTTTAGTAATGCTAAAATAAACTTGTAGAGATATGCCAGTGCTGCAGTTTTACAGGCTGGAATGGTGATTCCATATTGAATTACATACCCACCCCCCCACACACACACTTCCTATTTGAACCTGAATCAGCCAGAGAGAGAGAGAGAGAGAGAGAGACAGAGAGAGAGAAGCGAAGCCAGCATGAGAACAGCATGATGAACCCCTTGAGGACCAGATCATTTGCACCCGGGACAGGCATTTACTGTTTTACAGTCAAACTAAATGAGACACAGCAATGCACCTGTACTGAACTCGGAGGCACAGTGCAGATCAGTGCCACTGAAGTGCAATAACCTTCTGCTGCACAATGCCACCAAACTGGCACCAGAAAAATACCAGCTTCACACACATTCAGGGGCCATATTGCCAGACTTTAATTAACTCCTATTATTTTGAGAAATGTTACAAATCTGGAGAAACAAAGACCACTTTAAAGTCAAAACTGAACTAAATATTAACAATAATAATATTAATAATAATAAATTTGGCATGTCATGTTAAGTAGGTGAGTCTGGTCTTGAAGGGGTTAAGGGTACCTCGTGTGCAGCTGGAGGTACGGCAAGCGAGTGGCTGAGCTGAGCTGTGGTGGAGCGGTGGGCATCACGGTGACTGTCCCCGTAGATCTTAAACACGTCAGACAGCTTCATGTACTCCTACATGCGGGCCAGAGCGACGCAAACAACAGGGAGCGCTCGTTACACTTGGGACACAGACAGAGACACACGCACTGACACAGACAGACACAAACAAATACTCAAAACACACACACACACACACACAGCTGAACAGCAATGTCAGCACGCATTGATATATGCAGAGGTGTTCCTGCATGTAGAAGACTCACTGAGCTTTTACTCCAAGGGAAAAAAAAAAATCACCCAGAATTGAAACACTCAAATGTGACAGATGTTTCAACTACACTGAGAAAGTGGAAAAGTCTTATTTACTGGCTTCTTTTTGTATTTAAAAACAATAATAATAAATCATTAATATGCATGCCTAGTTTGAAATATTTACAGGGTGTCGTGCCTTTTTTTGTGTAAGCAGTGCACGCTAGACACTAGCTCACAGCCCTCATGAAAGCTTTCTATCCACTGTCCAACAGAAACAGAACAGACTGTACTGTAGCTACCAGCTTTCACCACATAGCTCAGCTGCAAAAAAAAGCTGGGTGAACCTGTGCACAGACCTGCGCAGGAAAAACAAAAAGGTTTCGTCACAAAAGAGGGCTCTGCAGTGCTCTTATTGAGAATAGCCGTTCCACAATCACACCGGCAAGAATCTCCATGCAGCAGCAGGCAAGCTGCTTTCCCCAAAGGGATAACCACCACCGTCACCAACACCCCCATTCACACACATCCATACACACCCGCAGCTCTGTGCGGATGACCAGTGAAGCAGTCTCAGGACTAGGGCTTTCAGATCCTGAGCGATTCGTTTCGGAGAGGACTTCTACAGTACCTCTTGCATTACAGGGAAGAGTTCAAATTGGAATATCAAAACAGAACCGTGGGTTCTTCAGGAATGTTGATGGATTCCAGAGTGTTGCCAATTCGCTCACCCTGTCAGAAATTCCAGCAATGGCTGGAAGGTGTAGTTGTTGGAGCGGGGGAGGAGCAGGCTGCATGCAGAAGCAGGTTACCTCTTGCACCTTGGGATAGATTTGCGAGGATGAAGCAGGCAAAGCGGCAGCGTGCCCCCGGAGGGAGTCCTGGGAGTGGGCTTCCTCGAACAGGTCCTTCGGCTCGTTGATATGAAGCACTTCCTGTTTAAAGTTGAAAGGTCAAGAGGTTCCGGTGCTGCCATCATCATCATCATCATCATCGCTGGACATGTTATCCGTTAAGAGGCTACGCTCTCCACACCACACTGATTTGAACTGAATCACTCACTTAGGATGGGAAGCACACCCATGTCATGCTGGAAGAGCTCAGGGCTACCCTGTAACAAGACCTGCGTCTCTGGTTTGCACTACATCGGGGCACACAGACAGGCTCACCGCACACCCAACGCACAGCCTCCTGCTGAAATAGCATCCTGCAAAACACTTCATCCCACGTCTCTAACCCCCTGCACCACCTGTGGCATGTTTATAAAGTCTGAGTGGTAAATGCCATTGCTTGTGTACAATTGCAATAACCACGAAATCTGGAAACTGCTTCCAGTGAAATGCACTTTGAATTTTAAAAACTAGACGCGGGTGTTTTATTTTTTTGTGAACAAAAGCAGAGCAGCCCCGGGGTGTGCAAGGAAACGGTTCTTTAGAACAGTTTGTCAACGTGAACAGATAAGAGGTGGAATAAGCAGTGGCAGTATGAAGTATGCACCACTAGTGCTTGTGTTTTGCTACTCTATCTTGATTTCCTATTGTCTTCCCCCAGAACGCTCCTGTGGAACTATACCATAGTTCTGCTCAATATACAGCAGAGAAGGAAAGCCACCTTCCACGTCAGATTTGAAAGACAGCAGGTAACTGTGTGTGGATTCCCGGAGTCTGCCAGCAGAGGGCGGCAGCGCGCTCTTTCTCTCACCTCTTTCATGGTGGAGGAGCTCTTGGGGAAGCTTCTGCCTCCGGTCAGGTTGAAGTATCTCTTCTCCAGACTGGCCAGCCTCTCCTTCTCCTGCAAACAGACATAGTCACACAGGTCAGCAAAGCAACCAGGAGACTCTGCACAGTATCTACACAGTCCAACAACACTGAGAGACTTTGCACAGTATCTACACAGTTCAACAACACTGAGAGACTCTGCACAGTATCTACACAGTCCAGCAACACAGAGACTCTGCACAGTATCTACACAGTTCAACAGCACTGAGAGACTGCACAGTATCTATACAGTTCAACAGCACTGAGAGACTGCACAGTATCTACACAGTTCAACAGCACTGAGAGACTCTGCACAGTATCTACACAGTCCAACAACACTGAGAGACTGCACAGTATCTACACAGTTCAACAGCACTGAGAGACTCTGCACAGTATCTACACAGTTCAAGAACACTGAGAGACTGCACAGTATCTACACATTCCAATAGCACTGCATTCCCAAAGCAAACTCCACTGCTGGGATCTGACTACAGCATGCAATACAGTCACAGTGCAGCCTGGAAGGAAACAGGAGCACCGCTGGATAGCAGTGGGACCAATGCTGCAAGTGTGACTGCCAGAGCTTGGATAGAGGTGGGTATTAAGCTCAAAGATTAAATGTAAAACCTGGACTGGCTCAAACTGCTCTGCAATGGGAGTCTCACTGCACTGACGGTACGGATGCCAGTAGGAGTGGGAGGTATCTCTTTACCTTGTGCAGCAACTGCACAGTCAAGTTCCTGTCCTTGGCCAATCTCTCACACTCCTGGGCTGCCTGCAGTCCCAGCTGACTGGCCTGGCTCTCCAGAGCGGCCACCTTCTCCTGGGGAGAGAGAAAGCGACAGGGATCAGTATGGAGCGAGTGGGCAGGGGGAGCGAACAGGGAGGGGAGCGAGCAGGCAGGGGGAGCGAGCAATACAGCTAATAAGATATGCTTTCCTATGCTTTACCATCCTTATGCTTTTTACTACGGGAAGCTTCCTAAGGCCACCAGTGGGCCCTGATAATCTCGGGCTCCATTATTCTACAGCCAGGGTGTCCAAGATTGGCCCTTCCACTCCAGCTCTTTGTTCCAACCTTGTTCTTAATGAACCAATCAAACCTCCATCCAGACCCTGAAGCAGTTCATGACATCATTTTACCTGTTAAAGAAAGCGGAAGGGTCCTCCAGGTCTGTGATTGGACAGCCCTGCTCTACAGCTTCAAAATGTTTATAAAAATCCATCGTTCAAGGGATTCTACTCAGACCTGAAAGGTCTATAGAGGCTTGGATAACAGTTAAGAGGAGATCATGGCAAAACAAGGCAGGTGTTGAGATTAATGCATGACACAGACAGACAGACAGACACACACACTGCATAGCGAGGGTGATTTCTCACCTCTCTAGCTGCATGCCTGTCTGGCTATCCAGAGTTGTATTTGTCTGCCCTACCTTCCTCTTGGCCACGTTGCTGTGGTACTCTGCCTTCTCCTGCAGCAGCTGCTGGCTGATGGTCTCTCTCTCCTCCTCCAGACGGCTCTCCTTCTCCAGCTGCTGGAACTCGAGGTCTTCGAACAGCTTGGTCTCAGACTCCAGGGTCTCTGCTTTCTAGATGCCAGCACAACAGCGGCAATGAGGCAACAAGCACAGAGGCAGCTTCCACACAGTATAGAGACAGCTCAAGGACAGTATGGAGAGCAGCTCTGACACAGTATAGAGACAGCTCAGGGAAAGTATGGAGAGCAGCTCTCACACAGTATAGAGACAGCTCAGGGATAGTATGGAGTGCAGCTCTCACACAGTATAGAGACAGCTCAGGGACAGTATAGAGAGCAGCTCTCACATAGTATAGAGACAGCTCAGGGACAGTATAGAGCAGCTCTCACACAGTATAGAGACAGCTCAGGGACAGTATAGAGAGCAGCTCTCACACAGTATAAAGACAGGTCAGGGACAGTATGGGGAGCAGCTCTCACAAAGTATAGAGACAGCTCAGGGACAGTATAGAGAGCAGCTCTCACACAGTGTGGAGGTGGTTTTGGGACAGTGACGTATCATTGCTTATTAAGTCACTTGGAGATTAAAGGCTTCTCCATACTTCAGTGCTGTGACCTCCAGCAGCCAGAAATGCGACAGAGCTGAGAGAAATTAAACTCTGGAGACCAGTCTCCCTCGGCAGACAGTCACACAAGTGTGAACCAGACTTCAGACTAAACAGCAACAGTGGCAATGTTTCATCACAGAGCACTGAAGCGCTGGTACGATTCTGAATACAGTGGGGAAAGGTGACCTTTCCTGGAAATCTTCTTAGCAGTAGCGTTGTACTTGCAACTCTGCTACAGCAAGCTGGCTTTAACATTGCTTCTGTGGGAAAACACAACATAAAAACGGAGCTCCACAAAATAAATACACTGTTTTATATAAAAAAGCCTTTTGACACACTTCTGACTCTCCATCATTAGTGTTTAATATCCAATGGGGTTTATAAGCCAGTCTAACACTGCAGCAAATATGGAACAACGATGTACTGTCACTCACTGCACAGTGCTAGTCTAACACTGCTCAATCAGTCACTGCACAGTGCTATGGTCCTGAATCAGTCACTGCACAGTGCTATGGTCCTGTCAATGTGCTATCAGTCACTGCACAGTGCTATGGTCCTGTCTTTATTCAATGTGCTATCAGTCACTGCACAGTGCTATGGTCCTGTCTTTATTCAATGTGCTATCAGTCACTGCACAGTGCTATGGTCCTGCTGCACAGTGCTATGGTCCTGTCTTTATTCAATGTGTCTTTATTCAATGTGCTATCAGTCACTGCACAGTGCTATGGTCCTGTCTTTATTCTTCCTGTGCTGTGATATTATTTCTTAGAAGTATAATTAAACAATCTGTACAATGCAGCACAACCCACAGTCACACTATACCCCTCATGTCATCTCAAAGTAATTAGTATTGCTTTACAGCATGTGGGCGTTTATTCCCAACATGTATAATTAAGCACCCACATAAAAATGCTTTTCTGCGCATTTCCAGCTTCTTAATACTGAAAAGTACTGAAACAACACACAAAACGAACATTATTAAAAATAACACACGTGGCAGCGGAACACGAACACAATGACATTGTACGACACGACACGACAACCCAGCAGCAAGATGGTACAGTAGCTGAAATCAGTCGGTTTAAACAAAGACAGAGAACCAAAAAAAAAAAAAAAACAGAGAACCCCGAAAACATAGGAAATGCCAAACTGAAAGCACAAAGAAACGAATAAATAAAAGAACAATCACAACGGAACAGAAGAGGGGTCAAACCCACAAAACACAGGAGCTGAAAGCAAGAGAGCAAGAAATGAGCCTCCAATACCAGCCCAAACACCTTACCACACGGCCAGAAAACAAAGGACCCCCACCTGTGCCCTGCCACAGACCAATCGTGTGCCGGAGGAGGAGGAGTTATGAGCAGGTGAGAATGGGTAAGGAGGAGGGGGCAGGGTTAGAAGCCTGGTCAGAAATTCCAGCAATGCTTATTGGCCAGCACTGGTTTTCAGCTGTGCAGTGATTGGAGACTATTAGTGCTGGTTTTTTTCAGCCTGTAACACTGGTTTGAAAAAAAACGGCATATTCCAGTCCTTTCATCACTGTAAAATTTAGTGAAAGAAAATAGCTTTTCTGTAGAATGAACTGCTGTCTACAGGGTCTATTACAGCAGTGGCTGTAAACCAGTTTGATTGAAACCCAACTGGGAGACTAACCAGTATATTTAGCTACTCGCGACTATAAGGAGTAGTTGTGTGCAAATCATTTTCCCCTTTAAGGTGTTTTTGCTGCAATGGTACCACCATTTGGCCACAGGGTGGTAGTGTGTGCTATGCAAATATCTCATTGAAAGCGAAGCAGCTTCAGTCCGCACCAGCAGCCCAGCTCATGGCTTGAATTTGAGATTTCAGGGAGGGTTAGGAAGGTTTCCGATGGTGTTTTGAGGGGGTTCCGATCTGTTTTCGGCGAGGAGGGTTGGGGGGTGGGTGTATAGAACTGACCCTTTTGAGCTGGTCCTGCAACTGCTCCCTCAGTGACTCGGGGCAGTTATGAAGCTGGTTCTTCAACTCAGAGAAAGCGTCCTGGAGCCTTTCTAGAGCTTCTCGTTCAGCGTCAACATTTGCCCTTTCCTAAAAAACACGATCCAGGACAGGAAAAAAGAGAAAAAAAAAACAAAAACACTGCTCAAATCCACGCCATGCAAAGCACTGAGGTTAGAGGCCCCCAAACAGTGGAACAGCCAGAGACCTGGGGTGTTTGGACTGGAGTGGAGGGGGGAGGGGGTATTTAAACATCTTATACAGAGCAAATAACACACTGCACTGCTGAGAATTACTCCAGCACTGACGCAGCTTTTAATGTTTAATCCTGAGCTAATTCTTACTTAGACTTTTGCAATTGTATCTGGCAGCAACTTTTGTCTCCATCTTACTACAGTTGAGAACTGATAATAATAATAATAATAATAATAATAATAATAATAATAATAATAGTAATTTTTTTTTTTTTTTTCTAGTTTCAGGTTTTAAAACGGCCAAAATTGCCATCACAAGAACAATTCTCAACATTCTTCAAAATGCTCACAGGTGTACAGACTGCTGCTGGAGCAGTAAACCTGACTTCGTTTTTTTCATTGCAGAATTAATTTTTATTTGTAATCGAGCAGTTCTCTTGAATATAATTCTGCGATCCGATTGATGATCCAAACGTTCATATGAATCACAGTTACTGCGTTTGAATTTCTCCCCTGTAATTTTTTCCAGTCGCTAAACCAATGCATACTTCCCGCTCGGCTGGCATTAGGATTAAATAAACACGGCTGACTGATCTGAATCATCCTGCTGTCGCTCTCAGTGGCAGGCGTTGTGACAATTCACTAGTTCAGACTGATTCTGTCAAAACGCTTGTCTGCTTGACTTTCTAATAGATTGACCTCAACATCCACCAGTGAGAGAGATATTAACGTTATATTCGTTACAGCTTGGGTTGACTGGCTTTAGACTGCCTGTGATTGTACCTGCAGTCATTATAACATCATGAAGCAGTTTGCAGAAAAACAGGGGGTTTGAGGGGGAGGGGCCAGGAGTTCCCAGTGTCCAGTCCCGATCCTCCGCCTTGCTCTGGCTACACCACTGATTGACAGCAAGATGGCAAGTGAAATATTATTTTAACAGGAGAGTAACAGTTGTATCATTATTGTGATTTTTGATTGGTCGTTAAGGAGTTAATTTAATGAGGGTTGAGGCGTAAAGCCCACAGACTCGCTCGCTGTCACACGCACACACACAGGGTCTGCCGGGGTCCAAACATCATCCTTTAGAGCTTCACTCCAACACCATTCAGACTAAACCAGCATGCTGCCCCAAACATAAGAGAAGACAACCACACTGTACGTCAATTAACCCTTTCCTGCATGGCAACCTCACATTAGGACGGATACAAAGAAATGATCTTCCAGTCTTTATGTGGCAACACATGGAAGACGCAAATGCATGGCAGTATTGTGAGGCTAGGAGATAGTGTGCTACCTTTGTTGCATGATGTCTCTTGTAAGGGTTTCAATATTTCGTGCATGAAAGGGTTAAACACCTACTTAAAAATGCTTATCTGTGATTTTACAGCTTCCTTCTGCTGCAATAAACCAGGCTGGGGCACTGCTTCATGGTGCAGGTGCAGAGATTGCAATGCCTTTGCAATGGTTTACTTGCATGCAATGGTTTACTTGCGGCCATCACATGGAAGGGTTACGCCCCCCCCACCCCCCCCCCCCCCCCCCCCCCCAAAGGGTGGGGGTTATCACACCGGGGGTGGCCCCCAAGACAGCATGACTGGGGGGCATGGCAGTGTGGCTGGGGGGGTGGGGTAGCGTAGGCTGGGGGGGTGGGGCGTGCTGTTAGTGTCCCAGAGAGCGAGTGAAATCCACACAACGTGCAGAGGAAGAAGCGTGCTAGGAGTTATTAGAGGTTAGTGGAGCGAAGACAGAGGAGAAAAAGAAGAGGAGAAACTGGTCCCAATCTACAAAGCTCTCCTCCGGCCTCTATCACATACTACGGAGACGAGGCTCGCGAGTCACCCCCAGCCCAGGTGTGCTGCGTCCTTGTGAACAGACTGCACTGCACAGACCCACAGAGAAGCAGCCATGTGTACACAGAGCACTCCACCTATGCAGGATTGCACCTGTCCCAGCTGTAATTTAGCAGGATGGGTTGTTGTAGTGTGTAGACTCACTGGGAGTTGAAGCTTTGGGAGTAGGGCTAACAGACAGAGAGTAACACCACAGTGCTAAATTATAGCAAAACTATAGCTTTTGCAAATATACTATATAGGACAAAAAGAAACAAAATGAGAAATTCCCCAGTTTCAACCTTAATGTTTTACTCATTTCAAATTAACCAAAATGCAACAGCTCCCTGCTAAAATCCCACACACATCAGGATAGAAATAATGACCCCAGACATTGTTCCCCAGCGAGCGAGAAAAAGGCACTGCGTTTGGAGGGACAGGGACCCTCACAGCCCCCCAGACAGGGGCCCTCTCCGCACAGGCACACACAGAACAGAACAGAACAGGAGAGACAGAGTCACAATCCACTGAAAACATGACAGAACAAGGAAGCCAAGATCCAGCCAACCTCCCTCAAGATTGCAATCTGACTGATTAACAAACCCTGCAGGATTTCATTCTTTAAATATAAACATTAATGTGTCAAAAGGTGCAGTAATTGCTTTTTATGAAGATGATGCCATTATTGTAGGCAGCTTGACCAGTTCCATTAAAGTGTTCAGTCTTAGCTTTCCACACACCCTGTTCTTTATAGAGGAGATCTGTGGGGTCAACACAGGACAACTGATCAAGGTGGCCCTGGATCCAAGCACTGTGCTGGATCATTAACACAGAGCACCGAGGCTATGCAAACCAAACTGCTAACCGTGCAGGGCAGGGAGACAGTGACAGGACTGTAGTGTCTATGCAGGGAGGGCTGTATACGATGGGAGGTGTTAAGATCCCTCAGAACCACTGGACAGACCCCTCCCTGGTCTATTGAAGGGTCTAAATGTCCTTAGCAGGCAGAAGAGTGTGGGACTGTGTGAGGTGACTTAGACAAACGCAGGTGTCCCAAAGGCAGGAGGTGGGGATTGGGAGAACGGTGTCACCACCCCCCCCCCCCCAAACAGAGAAAGTGTCTGCAGCTTTGCACACCACAATAATAAAATAAAAATCACAGAAACAGAGACACAGAAACAAAGCTAATTGTATTGCCCAATTCTACAGGACTCACCTTGCTACATGAAGTCAACCTACAGGAGTCTGTGTGACCTTGACGTCGGGAAACAGCACTGTTGTTTCAGAGATATCATTATGTTTTGTTTGCCATTTGCAAGCTTTACGTCATCCAGATGAATCATTTCTCACGTCCTCTTAGTGGTGTGTAATGAACAAAGTTTCTGTGTGTGTGCGTGCGTCTGTGTGAGAGAGTGGGGTGTGTGTGTGTGTGAGGTGTGAGGTGTGTGTGTGTGTGTGTGTGTGTGTGTGTGTGTGTGTGTGTGTACTCTATGATATGAAGTTGAGAAGACCAATTGATGGCAAACACACATTTGGGCTGTTTAATGTTTGAGCTACTGTTTAAAATCAAGTTCATTTAAGAGAAAACTTTTTAATGGTTACATGTCTCGCAGTATGTGTATCATGGACCATGCCTGTGTCTCTGTGTATGTGGCTCCCTGTGTCATCTTGTGCCTGTGTGTGTGTGTGTGTCCCACAGTGTTGTTACCTGGTCTTTCTCGCGCTGTATTCTGCTTTCCAGCTTGCTCAGTTTCAGCTGCAGCTGTACGATGAGCTCCTTCTCTGTGTGGATCTGCTCCAGCTCAGCCTGCCTCTCTCCCTGGAGCAAAGCGCGCTCCATCTCCGCCTGAGAGAGAGAGAGAGAGAGAGAGAGAGAGAGAGAGAGAGAGAGAAAGAGAGAGAGAGAGAGAGCACCGTAAAATACAAAATCACACCTCAGCAACCTTCTCAGAGAAAAAAAAATAAACTACTTCAGCAAGTAAACACAGAACCAACTCATTTCCGATAAGTGACATCCAGCTTATTGTGTTATCTCTATAGCCCTGCATGGGGCCATAAAACAATAAAACACAGGTTTGTATTATCTGATGATTGAAGTATTAAACGTTACAGAACACAGAATGTCGAGGCAGCCCAGCCCTCTTCCAGTCCACATTTCCATTTCACTCGTTCACTCAATAGTCACGCCTTGCTAAACAAACTACCGCCAGCGCAGAGGTGCTATGCAAACTGAAACGGACAGGCTGGAATAAAAACCAGAAATGGAATGGGATTCTGGTGCCTGATTGGCCGACCCTAGGCGTACCTGTACAGGTGAGCTTGTGTGAGATTAGGTCAGTGTGTCTTCTGAACTGCAGAGCAGTTGGTATTAGTGTGGGAAAACTTTAACAGGTGTGGAAATGTGCGATTCATCATGTGGTTCTCAGGTGATCCAGTGAGATCCCCTGTGATCCTGTCTGATCCCCCTGTTAAATTCCCAGGGATCCCTCACCTCCTGCTTGGACTCCTGTAGCTGCTGCTCCAGCTCAGTGACTCTGCTCTTGAGCTCGTCGATGCGGGACAGCACCCGCACACGCTCTTCCTCCAGATAGGAAACCTCCTGCCGGACTGCAGCGCCCCCTAGAGAGGACTCCTCATGCTGCAGGGAGAAACACACACACACAGGGGTAAAGAAAATGACTCTGTGTGAGAGTTACAGCACAATACCGGTCTCTCAGTGTATCCCCATCTCTCAGTGACCTCACCTCCTGTGTGTCCCTGTCTCTCAGTGTTCTCACCTCCTGTGTGTCCCTGTCTCTCAGTGTTCTCACCTCCTGTGTGTCCTTGTCTCTCAGTGTTCTCACCTCCTGTGTGTCCCTGTCTCTCAGTGACCTCACCTCCTGTGTGTCCCTGTCTCAGTGTTCTCACCTCCTGTGTGTCCCTGTCTCAGTGTTCTCACCTCCTTTGTGTCCCTGTCTCAGTGTTCTCACCTCCTGTGTGTCCCTGTCTCAGTGTTCTCACCTCCTTTGTGTCCCTGTCTCAGTGTTCTCACCTCCTGTGTGTCCCTGTCTCTCAGTGTTCTCACTTCCTGTGTGTCCCTGTCTCTCAGTGTTCTCACCTCCTGTGTGTCCCTGTCTCTCAGTGTTCTCACCTCCTGTATGCCTGTGTCTCTCGCTGTTCTCACCTCCTGGTGTGTGCTCTCTGTGCTGCTGCACTCCTCTTTGAGGTTCTCCTCATCGCTCTCCCGCTGCCTCTGCCCCCCCCTGCGAGTCTGTGTGTCCAGGGAGGGCCTCCTGCCGGCCCCCTCCCCAGGGAAGGCTCTTTCCCTGCCAGGCTCCCCCTCGCCTCCTCCCTCCGGCACTGAGTCAGCCTTGTTGTACTCGGCACACAGGTTCAGGATCGTCTCCAAACGCTGCTTCTCCTGGGAAAGCAACAGAGAGAGAGAACAGCGATCAATGGAGACGCACCAGCAAAAGCACAAGCATTGCCAGCTACGGGAATGGATATGGTACCAGGAACCAGGAACTCCAACCCTGCCTGTCTGTCTGTAAAATGTCAGTCAGTCAGACAGAGAGACAGACACTTCTGGGGGATGGTTCAAGTACTCCTCCATAGTCTGCAAAAACAAAACCAGAATTTATTGCAGCCAATCTCTGTGTTGCTGCTGACCCCCCCCCCCCAGGAAGCTGACAGATGCCCTTGTGTTTTGTGGGTTCAGCTGCTACCCCTATAACTCAGCGGGAAGCCAATGCCTGCCTGCCTCTCAGTTTTGCAATCTGTGCGTGTGTGTGGATACCTCAGCTACTGCATCGCCTGCCCTATTGACGGAGTGGTTCCTCGCTGTGTTCTACTCCTAGAAGATGCAGTCTTTGTGTTTGCAGAGCGAGTCAGTTGCATGTTAGTTTTTCTCCCGAGTGTTAGCGCTGGATCGCAGTCAGAGAGCCCTGTAATTACCCTGACTGACTCAGTGAATCCCAGCCGCCCTCATTCCTCAAACCACTGAGGAAGAAAGCTGGAGCCGCAGGCCACGCCAGGGTAACTGCCCTACAGAAACAGCAAGAGACAACCTCCCTCAGGTTCCACACTCAGCTACCCAACCCCACTGCGTTCAATACTGCAGCCCAGTAACCACTGAGCTAGTCAAACACTGCAGCCCAGTGCTCTAACCACTGAGCTACTCAAACACTGCAGCCCAGTGCTCTAACCACTGAGCTACTCAAACACTGCAGCCCAGTGCTCTAACCACTGAGCTACTCAAACACTGCAGCCCAGTGCTCTAACCACTGAGCTACTCAAACACTGCAGCCCAGTGCTCTAACCACTGAGCTACTCAAACACTGCAGCCCAGTGCTCCAACCACTGAGCTACTCAAACACTGCAGCCCAGTGCTCTAACCACTGAGCTACTCAAACACTGCAGCCCAGTGCTCTAACCACTGAGCTACTCAAACACTGCAGGAAAGTAATCACTGAGCTACTCAAACCCACTACCTTCCACACTGCAGCCCAGCCCTTCCTTTCTCAAACCACTTAACTTATACACTCTCTCATACAGCCTCCTTCCCGATTATCTTTTTTTTTTACAGACAGTGCAAGTGTGAAGAATCCTTCCCTTTTCATTGTCAAGACAGCACATAGTGCTGCCTCAGGCTACAGAAATGACAAATCTGAAACTGAGCCAACAACGACGGACAGACAAAGTTAAACATCTCCCTGCAAATTAGACTCCCTAGTACCTGTAGTCTATTGCCTTTCACAGACACTAAACCAATCTCTGTTCCCTATTTGGTCTACAAACAGACAGGCAGGCAGAGATAGCTGTACAAGAAAGCCAATAAAAGAAATGCCCCCTGGGGCTTTAGAACAGCTGAGAGACTCGGTGCAGGAAAATCCAAACAAACAAAACCAGAGAAAGATCAGCACTGGCTCTCCACCCCTCCCCTCGGTCAGACCGGCCCAGCTCGGAGTGTGGAATCTGGGATAGCTCCACAGGGGGCCCTGGTACAATCCTGCGCAGTACACACTCGCCTCCATTACGATAATGTTGCTCATTTTCTGCATTTCCATGCACATAGTACTGTAGTTGTTGCTTGATAGCTGGAGGTGTCCACGCTCCTTGATGCTGTAGATCCTGGGCTGATTAAACAGACAGGCATGGCTTCCTAATAAAAGGAGTATTTCCTTTTTAAACCCAGAGCCAGCTCACACATCACATCTTCATAACTGCTGTTAAACAAACCCGGAGGTCTAGTACTCACATGCATGCCGGCAGCCAGCTGCTATTTCCAGAAGAGAAGGGGTTCTAAGCCTCTGTTACTTTCCTCAAGTTTAGAAGCAGACTCCTTGCTTGCTTCCAGTCAGATACAAACACACCCAGACACTGCCTATCACTCAGCTAGCCTGTCTCAACACATACCCTTAATCATAGAGAGAGAGAGGGAGGGAGGAGAGAAAGAGAAGAGGGAGAGAAAAGCCATGCGCACAGAGGGTTTAAAACATCTAGGGCTTGATTTTCTGAGCTCTGCAAACGTCATCTTAAATTGTTTATTATTTGTTTTAGAATAGCAAAACTGATTTCAGAAAACAACATACTAATAACAATTCAGATTAAGAAGGCTTGACATCCAGGCACTGCAATCAATTGCAAACAAATAATAATACAAAATACAAAAACAAAAAAAATTCATTAAATGACTTAACCTGGGAAACGACTTGCCGTGTAGCACAGCATATTCCTCACAAGGAATGCAGCCCATCTCTCTGGCCCCTGAGGTCTTCCTGCCAGTCTGTCTGTCTGGGAATCTGAACTGCCCCAGAACACCAGAACTAACGGAGATCGTCTCCATGTCATTTCCTAAACCAGAGTACTTTCACATGCTCAAACATTTAAACTGCAGCTTACTGGGGATGTCTGACTCAAACCAGACAAGAACCATCATAAGAAGCCTCAATCACTATTTCATCAATTACTGTAACGTGCTTTCATGAATAAGGCTGTATGTATTTATGTATGTAAGAACAAATTTCACTACAAAGTAACAGGAGCTCTGCCTTATCACTGCGCTGCGGTCGACACACAAACAGCCTTGATGTGAGCCCGTCTAGAAAGGCACTGGCACACAAACAGACAATCCACGAATCACAAGCAAGAAACACAGTCAAGGTCATCACATTGATAAAAGGATACAGAATGTACAGACCATGAAACTGGTGCATTTGTTACTCCAGTGAAACTTCACCTTCAGACTAACGGCAAGCCCTGGATTTCTGTAAAGAAATCTTAATGCAAAGCGTCACCTGATACTAAAGAGATGTCACTTTGATTAACCTACACTCCGACAGGCTCATTGGTGGGTTTGTATAGAGCGTTGCACCAGGGAATCAATCTGAAACCCTTGTGAAATGCTCTGCTGTGCGACGAGGGATAAGGACTCCAGGTGCAGAATTCCAGGTTGTAATCGTCTGCTATTAATTATGATTATTATTTTCCAAAGCAGGTTATTTTCTGCCATGGTTTTCCGAGCTTCATGCACTGGAGAATCAAGTGTACAGGCTGCACTGCAGCATTACTGGCGGTGATAATCAAGATCAACACTCACATTTTTCAGCTGGCTATTAACAATGTGAGGTGTGATTAGGAACCAGCACTAGCCCTGTACTGTAAAGCATTTCAACAATGTGTCAGTGCTTAGGTACAGAATACACAAAGCATATCAAAAACGAACAACAGAAAGGATACAGTTCTATAACTTTATACAAAAGCATTACTCTATTAAAGGTATTGAAGG
The DNA here is from genome assembly GCF_017654505.1 of Polyodon spathula. Taxonomy (NCBI): domain Eukaryota; kingdom Metazoa; phylum Chordata; class Actinopteri; order Acipenseriformes; family Polyodontidae; genus Polyodon; species Polyodon spathula. The sequence goes on along the minus strand of NW_024472791.1, from coordinate 8,716 downwards.
ATCTAGCGGTGAATAACTGTTTAGTTGGTTAATCGCACATCGCCGTTTATGGAACAGCCCTCCTTGAACGTTCGGTAATTGTTACATAAAGATAAATCTATTTTAAGTTCTTCTGACTTGAGTTATTACTCTGGAAGTTACACAGTCAGACAGAGAGGACAGTGAAATCGGAGCATCTCGAATTGGAGACAAAACAACCACAATCTGTCAAAACAGTGACACGGCAGCTCTTACTCATCGTTAGATACTGTGCACAGCAACCCACAGGAGAGGTGATGAATGCACACCTCACTGTACAAATGAGACCTTGACCTCGGCGAGCAATATCCAGGATCACTTTGGAGATGAAAAAGAAATCTCCAGGCAGCATTTTTCTCTTCAACGTAAATTTAAATTAATGCAACACTAAAATGTTGCATGCAAGTCGCTATTTATGTAATAAAGGTGCAGTTAACCATTACACACATGGCAACCTCATAAAATGGCAGCCTCTCTCCTAGTTTTTCTACGGAAGACCCGAATGCATGATAGCCTCACGTGAGGCTAGGTTAAATTTGTTACATTATGACTATAAAGGATGCCATTCTTGCCCCCATATAAAGAAAATATTTTCAATGCAACATATATTTATTACGTGTCCAAAGCTACTTCAAAACGTTGTTTTTTTCCCTAGCTATTTTCAATATTTCATGCATTAAAATATTAATACACATTCACATTTTGCTGCGGGACACTGATAGTCAACGGCTGCATCTGCTTGACTTACAGACTACACCCTAGTAGGCAGAGGCTATGATCTTGTCTATAATGCCTGACTCCTGGGCCACCCTGTAGCGTGACAGTATCGCCGATTGCAATGGAGTCTAAACAACCTGTCAGTGATGAGAGCAAAGGTCTCCAATCCACAGAGACATGACTGCGTAGCGTGAAGGAACCTTACTCAAGTCTCATACTGGAGCCATTCCACACATACCAGAGAGGGGAGTGGTCAAGACAGCCAGCACTGTCTACAGGCCACGCCTCCTCGTGAAACACCTCCCCCGCGGCTAAACATTCCGCTGTCTCTCACAAAGCTCAGGAAACCCTCTCATCTGTTGTTGCGTGCAGATCCTGTAGCCTGTAGCCTTTCTTTTCATTTAAGTTGTCGAATTGTGGCAGCCAACAGCAGATGAGAACAGTTAAACAAGTTAGAACACAAGCCTGAAAAAACAAACAAACAAACAAAAAAAAACTCCAGTCTATTTAAGTCACTAGCTAGTTTGCTTGAGGGCAAGGTCTGCATCTGCCTGAGAATGCCTGTGTGTGCTACAGTGAGCATGCAGGGAAGCTCACAAAATGTACAGACACAGCTAATAAACCCTCCATAACTCTGAGTGCACTTGTCTACATCCACAATGAAAGCATGGCACTTCAAAGACAGCTCGATAAAGCATTGTCACAAGCTTTGTTCAGCAAGGTATACACCCTGTTAAACAGACAAGCTATTATGCAGCAGACCCTGATCTGGATGAACAGCACGGTGCAGGACTGCATCCTCCTCCAGTGCCTGAGCGTTGGGCCCTTGCCTCCTCTCACACTCCGCTCTGCAGACTCTCTCTCGCAGGGGTGCGTGAAGAGTCCACGAGCAGGAATGCCAGCTATTCAAAGCACAGGCTCTCAAAGTGTCGCCAGCATTAATCCTCTGGCTTCACCCAGGTCACCCTGTACCCTTTCTGTACCAAGGAGTACCAACCCGCCAGCTACCCTGCGTCTGTAATAGCTTTGCTGTATTGGCTTTTAACAACTCGTGAGTTGAATTATTATTATTTTTTTTTTATTTAGTGTCCAATTATTTTTCTCTGCACTGCAGCAATGCCCAACACAGCTCAGGAGAAGAGAAGGTTAAGTGGGTGTCCTCTGATCCCACGACCGACCTAGCTTCCTCTTCTACACCCAGGACTCACTAGGTGCCTGGCCAGTACGGTCTGCTAAAGCGCGATGAGGAGAAGCAATACCTGCCGGGTTTGGATCCCAAACCCGCCGATGAGACGCCCCCTCCCTCGCTCCCTCCCCAGCGACTTTGCACAGCCAGGACGTAAACCTGTGCTCCCTTGACTGTACGAATCACCCAGCATGCCGTGCGGCCGTGCTTTTATCAGATGAGCCACTCTGGAACCCGGTGAGTTGAAGTTTTGTGACGAGGGCCCACTACTGTGTATTAAACTGCACACTGGGAGATAAAGCTACAGAGAAGTATCTCCCTTCTTTGTGTAATCTGGTAATCCACAAAACAACTTCTTGAGTGTCATGCTGATGAAGACCCAAGCCAGATCACGTATCTATAACTGAGTGTCTAATAGCTAGACTTAGCAGCAGCACACAATAAGTTAACGCCTGAATTAAGCACACTCTGCCATGCCCATGTGACTAACAACATGCAAACCCTATAGGAGATATACAGTCTAGAGAATCACTTCCAAACAGCCCTGTGAAGTCAGTCAAAGGAGTGAGCACACAAACACCCCCACACCGGCAGCCCCCTCTGATCCAGCCTAGTCCTCGCTCCCTTTCCTCCAGTTACCCTAAGGAAAATTCCTTCAATGTCCCACACCACTGACCCACCTCCAGAGGAAGAGCTGTGAGATTGCTGGTGTCACCAGTCTATACCACAGCCTTTTTATATATATATATATATATATATATATATATATATATATATATATATATATATATATATATATATATATATATAGTGGCCTTACAGCGCTTCCCTGATTAACTCTTCACAAACAGCGACTCAGACAGTATTGTTCTGCTTGTTAATGTATAATCCACTCTTCTTGTACAATTAAATTAACACAACTAAGCAAAAGTAGCTAATATTCTATGTTAAACTATATTATCCATTTTAAAAGGCTGCAATATTTTAAAACTTGTGAACAGCAAAACAAATTGTTAATGTTACTGTTTTGAAACTGAATGACTGTTACTTGTCCACAAAAAGCCAACAGTTAGTTGTGGCTTTCATTGAATCCCAGCAAAATGCAGTCAGTTTAAATGACCCAAAAAGTTTCTACCATACAAAATGCATTGCTTTGTGTAATGTACTGTATCTGCATCTCATTGCCTTGAGTAGTACACCCCCACACACACACACTCTTATACAATTCTGTAACAATTTAGAGCAAACAAAGTTTCTTTCACGTTATCAGTAAGTGCTACATAAACACATTTACATGCATTTCCAAGATCTTACCCTGAAAGGTATTTTGATCAGATCAGGCAGTTATCTGTGATGCATAATGAAGGAGTCCTAATTACCTTCAGTAACGATGCACAATCCTTCAGTAAGCCCGGGTTCTGTTGGATCAGAGACAGTATACAGACCCAGGCTTGGTCCTTGCTGGCCTCTGGTCCAACAGGTACTGATGCAGTCCTGTCGGGTCCAGTTAAGTCCCTGATGTCCATAGCAATGCGATCACACTGGCTTGATACTGCGATACAGTACTGCACTGTACTATTCTTTCTCTGTCTCTCTCCCTGGAGGTCCCTTCAAGCACAGCTGTTCCCAGGCCCTCTCTGTCTCTCTCTCTCTCTCTCTCTCTCTCTCTCTCTCTCTTTCTCTCACAGTGATATAAAAAAAAAAAACTTGAGTTCAGAATAGACGTTTCCCAGATCAGGAAGTCACAATAACTTTCAGCTATCTCAATGCCCTGCTGACAACAGAATGGAACACAGGCACCAGGGGGCGGGGCCTGACAGAGGGGGCGGAGTTATCCCAGGCCAGTCTCGGAAGGGGGACAGGGGTGTCACTAAGCTGCTCAGCTCTTCCAGTCAGTGTCAGAATTAAAACATGCCTTTTGTGAGAGATAACACCAAGCCTGCCTATATCTTATAATGCTAACTTCTCAAACAACTAGTTAACACTTTAAAAGATCTATATCAATCACAAGCTACTGGTTTTTAAAAGTGAAAACACTGGATCCACGTAGTAACCTAGTAATAATTGAGGTTGGTTGCTGTAAAGCTCACCACATGAACCTGAGATGCCAGCCACAGCAATTCTGACTTTCTCTTTGTACTGAATCAGCGCAAACTGAGTCTCCCTCACACCTCACTTGCAAACGCAGCACCGAGACGCCTGGTGGCTTTTTAAAAACCTCTGAATTGTATTACAGCGTAATTTTATCTCACAGAGTCAGCCAGCCTCTGAAATAACTGCGTGATTGTCCGAGCTCTCAGGTTACATCTCTTCTCACCCGCCTCTGTATCTGAGAATACACCTCTGCTGCCCCAAGTGCCAGGGCCTTGGGTTTACAGCCAGAGATGATGCAGATTGCACGGCACAGGCGCAAAACAAAAACCAGGAGCGCAGAGCAATGAATCTGAAAACAGATTATAGCATCAACTCTTAAAGAAAATTCAGTGGAGGAGTCCTGAATATGGTTTTATTAAATCTGCTAGCTTCTCGAAAGTTTACCTCTTCCACCCCTGGTCTTTGATCCAACCCTGTTCCAAATTGTTTAACTGAACCAATGAAACCTGCATCCAGACCCCAAAGTCGTTCATTCTGTTAAAGATGGAGTGGAACGGCCCTCCAGGACCGTGATTGGACACCCCTGTTCTAGACACTGTGTAAAACACAGCCAGTATAATAAAGCACCATTTGGAGAAAAAAAAATCCATTTGTTTTCTATTCAATGAGAAAGCAGCTTGAAGATGTGATTTGTAACATTGCTGTGTGATCTACTGGTCTCTCAGAGTGATGGAATGTCAAGCACGTTTGGGGGGGGGGGGTGTCCAGATCAATCTACCCCTTGAGAATGTAAACAAACTGGACCAGGTTTGCTACAGTAGAGTGCACAGCAGAGTATGGGTTTTATTAACTGTACTGTATCAACTACAGTAAATATTGAACAGCCCTGAGATTAGGTGTACCACACACCCCTAGCTTGACATATGAGAGTCCTTGTTACGCAACCACAGAAACCTGCCTGGCTGGAACACCCCCGCCCTCTTGTGGCTGGAAGACTCTCTTTCGGTTTACAAAGATCCAGGGAGCTTAACCCTCCTGGAAATGAATAAAACGCATAAAAGACAAAAGAACTGCATTTAACTTCTCAGCTCCTCAGAACAAAGAGAGAAGAGAGAACTGGAAGATCCTTGCAACTCTTCTAGAAGCCTTTACATCCATTCTCTCGATGAAAAAAAAAAAGGTTACCCTATCAGCTATGGTTTAGTGAATGCAAAGTGCCACCTCTCCTGTGCCTGGTCTCCGGTGAGCTCATAAAGGGTTCTGCAGTGGCTGGCACTGTTCCTGGCTCTGGCCCAGGCCCTGCTAAATACACCAGCAATTATGAGGTAATGGAAGGGTGATGTCACCCTCAGAGCTCCAGGCACTTAGCTGAGCTCAACCGCCCTGTCCTACACTGATAGACAGACAGAAAGGTCTCCCTTCTCTCTGTCCCACAGCCACAGAACCCAGAGTCTAGGGGAGACCCCTTTAGCACCTTTAGACATTCAAAACTCACAGCAAAAATTCTCACACTCAAAACTAAAACCGAATACCCACAGATGATTTGTCGTTTTACTTAAAACAATTTGTTTGAATAATTCTATAGTTGTGGATGTAATCAAACATGGCTGCAACTTTTGCTCCAGTGAAAAGTTTCAAAACATTTCAACAGTGGAAAGGTGGAGGGAATTGCTCAGAACAATAATGACCCTGAGCCTTTCAGAGCGAGATCCAGCTCTCTAAAGAGCTCCCTATTAAAAGGAGGCCCCTGTCGACTGCAGACAGCTGCAGAGGTGATTAATGGCTGGGGGAGGCTTGGAAAGAGACACATGCTTCACTGATAGGTAAATACAGCCTGAGGGCTGCTTGAGCCAACAGCAGCCCTGCTCTCCTGAAACCAAGGGAATCTCAAAGGGCGACAGTCCCTGACATGCAGGCAGGCCAGAGTACCACAGGGATCACGCCTAGCGGTAGGGTCCATCGAGCCAGGGGGACCACATTGTGGGGAGGGATTGCCTCGGTTTGGGGTTAATAGTTAATGGCTTCAAGGCAGGGGCTGTGCTGTGCAGGCAATTGTAGGGCTTCACGGCAGGTGTGAAGGCAATCAGCTACACATACTGACAGACAGGAGGCCCAAGACAGAAACAGCATACTAGCTCTGTAGAGAAATGTTGGGAGAGGAGACGAGAGGGGCGCCTTGATCTCAAGTGCAAAGTGCAGAAAGCGTGTTTAATTGCAGTGCAGTACGAGGACAGAAGGGAACACGCTGAAATCACAGAAACAAAAGAAGCTTTTAATTTACAGGCAAATGTCTCAGACTCTGGCAGCAGACCCTCTCAACACCCCCTGGCCCTTCCCCCTCCCCTGCAAGGACACAACAATCACAGAGTTGCTATGGTTACTCAGCATCCTAAGATTCTGTAAGTGACTGCATTTTTTCCATGGCTGAGCTTAGTCAATCTGGCAGCGTGCCCCCTGACCCTAAGGAAAGGGAGAGTCTGAGTCTGCAGTGTATCACTGCTGGGATCCCTTGAATGGCATCTCAGTAGCTAATCTGATCTCGCTTTTCCTTCAGCTCAAACCAAAAGGACACACTGCCATCATCCCAGTCCCTCATCTCTAACCACAAGGACACACTGCCATCGTCCCAGTCCCTCATCTCTAACCACAAGGACACACTGCCATCGTCCCAGTCCCTCAGCTCAAACCACAAGGACACACTGCCATCATCCCAGTCCCTCAGCTCAAACCACAAGGACACACTGCCATCGTCCCAGTCCCTCATCTCTAACCACAAGGACACACTGCCATCGTCCCAGTCCCTCAGCTCAAACCACAAAGACACACTTCCATCATCCCAGTCCCTCATCTCTAACCACTAACCTGCTGTTTAAAACCAGGCAATGTTACCCAGTTTCCCAGAGTAAACAATCCTCTAAATGAAATTCCAGGGCTCACTCAGAACAAGCACAAGCAATGTATAGAGGGGAATACCAAAGAGACTGAATCCAGACAGGAGGAAACTCCTGGGAGATCTCTGCACCGGAAACGAGCACAAAGAGATTCAGATCCAGCTGCCTTCAACTGGAGTTTATTGTACATTGTTTTTTTTTTAATAATAATAATAATAATAATAATAATAATGAGTTTCAGATCCACAGCTGCAACTCCTGCCTCTCCCCTCTCCTCACAAACGCACACAATGACATCAAAACCAGGGCACGCACACACCTCAAAATCGTGTGACAAATGCACAGCAAGTGAACGGTTAAAAATATCCTTAGAAAATTGAGATGTTATCGAATTACAGCCAAATGTAATCCGAAACGTCTACAAGTGTGTGACAAAAGTGTGGTGCAATGTCAAAATCAGGACAGCTATCATGTGCACAAACAGACAGACCAGTGCATCCCCATTTTGTGTGGTGTGTCCGGCCACCTCCGCCAGACTCATAGTGAAGGATAATAAACCTTCCCTACTGGACTAAACATCGTGAGGCACAGAAAACAGTGAAACATTTCAATTCACCCTCTAACATAAACTGCAGCAAGCCAACAACAAAGACTGCATGCTCCTCACACTGGGCTGGATGGTTCCTGTGGTCAGAAGGGAACTGTTTAGGTGCATTGTGCCAGGGGGGGGGGGGTCTGTGCAGTAGCTGGTGTCTCTAAAGCAGAAACATCTCAGTTTATACACAGAGATCTGCAAACAGACTAAACAGCCAACAGCTTCTGAGGGGTTAATGCAAGAACAACGCGTGTTGAAATTCCTAGCCAGCTCCAGTCTGGATGTCAGTCAGTTGGTTAATGTTTATTTCTGTGAATCCATGCAGAAGCACCAGCTATCCTCAGCCTCCGATCTCCAGCAAGCCAAACGTTTCGCAAGATTCTTTTGGCGAAAGCTTCGTGCTGCAGCGGTTTCTTCAAATTGCTATGGTTACAGAAAACTAAAAATGCAGCTAAAATCCAGGTCGATTCAACGCTGGAACTTTTCCAGCAGAAATCAAAATGGGTCTTGTTTAAAGTCCTGTTGAATTTACAGTACTCTGTAGAACACAGATTATGAACACATTCTACAGTACACTGCATTAATATCTAATATCTAATATCTAATGGCTGTGGTATCCCCTTGGTCCTTCTAACAAACACCCCTCCCCTCCCGTGTGACTGTCAGTGTACTCACCAGCCTCCCCATCTCCTGTTCTCTCAGCCGCTCCTCTCTCTGCCGGCGGTGGTACTCCAGCAGCTCGTCCTCGTTGTCGCTGATCTCTGTGATGCTGTTCTTGCGTTCACGCATTCCAGGGTGGGGGGGCCGCAGCTCTCCGGCGCCCCCTGACATCTTCCTGTGCGTGCGGGGGCTGGGCTGCGGAGAAGACCCTGGCAGGGAGCCCAGGCTGTAGGCGGGCGAGAGGGCATTGCCGTAGCTGGCCTTCCTGATGCCTCCGCTGTCCGCCCCCTGCTGGAGGCTCGGGGAAGGGCTCCGCGCTCGCCGATGCCTGCCCCCGCTATGAAGCTCTTCCGAAGGGGAGCCAGCTTTGCGGCGCAACCTGGGGCTCTCCGGCACCGAGAGCTTCCCAGCTTCCGGAACCCTCAGGATGGGCGACGGCCCGGGCAGAGGTGTGGCCACCCCCCTGCGGGACAGTGAGGGGCTGAGAGGGGGCAGCTCACGCATGCTCTCTGGGTTGCGCCGCCCCAGGCGGGGGCTCTCCGGGGGCTGCAAAGT